>NC_048299.1:279795130-279821601 GCF_013100865.1 Trachemys scripta elegans | reverse complement strand
GGGGGGACTGAGCCCCTCCCAGGCAGTAGTGTGTAAGGGGAGGGTGACCCCCTCCTTGGGGGGACTGAGCCCCTCCCAGGCAGTAGTGTGTAAGGGGGGGTGAGCCCCTCCTTGGGGGGACTGAGCCCGTCCCAGGCAGTAGTGTGTAAGGGGGGATGACCCTCTCCTTGGGGGGACTGAGCCCCTCCCAGGCAGTAGTGTGTAAACGAGGGCGTGACTTTCCCCCTCCTCCCCCCGCAGCTGTCCGTTCCCCTAACCCTGCTGTGGGGCTTTTGTCCTCCCCTGTTGCTCTTTCCCCAAACGTCTCTGGAAAAGGGGCTGCAGGTTCTGTTCCCCTCTGCTCCCCCACCCCCAGGGCTGTGGCTTTGTGATATCTGTTGCTCCACTCACCCCCCATTGGAGATGTCTCCTCCTAGCAGCTTCCTCGATCGCTTCCAGCAGAACCGGGCCCAGAAGAGCAGGTTCCCCTGCAGGGGAGTCGGGGCTCGTTGCTAAAGCATCATTTCTGGATGTCAGCAGCTTGTAAGAGCTCCCCCCTCTTGTTGGTCAGTAGGTTGTAGTCCAGTCTGCTCCAAAGGTGACTGGCGAATCCCAGCATCTCCTGGTCTAGCTATCCCTCTCTGCCCTTCTTCTTTGGTATTGTGTGGGAAATAGAGGGGGGAAGGGGAAGGGGTTATGGGAGCGCTACATGGGTCATGAGGTTATCATTGTTTAATTTCCCCATGTGTGTGCCACTGACCAGCCTCAGTGGCGTGGGAGATGGCCAGGATTTGGTGCCACAGTTGGCTGGACCACACAGTGATGTTATGGTCAAGTTCAGTGGGATGAGGCATGGGTGGGCCGCATTTTGGGATGGGGGCTGTGCTCATGGTAATGGAGCTAGTTGGTTTGAGAAGAGTGTACTGTACTAGAATGACTCTTGCACTATGTTTGGTCTTTCACTACTTGAACCCCCAGATTCTGTGGCTGAAACCCTCTGATGGCCAGATTGTTTGACTGAATAGGTGGAACAAGGCTGCTAACAGGCCAGGAGGGGTCGCTGTCCCATCCCCCTTAGAATCATAGGGTTAGAAGGGATCACAAGGGTCATCTACTCTAACCCCTGATCTAACTTCCTTGATTTCTGTCAGGATCAGCCTAAGGAGAGAAGGGGGAGGAGCAAACCAGCATGAAGGTGGGGGCCAAGTGGTAATCTCCCAGTGCTGGCTGACTTCTCAGCAGTCTGTGCAAAGAGTGGCCAATATCCCTAATTTACGTGCTGTTTAATCCATAGTAGGTGGCTAATACAATCCCGGATTCAATCACAGATGGGCTGGACGTATTGGCTGTTGTAGCGTTTATTTATATTATAGTAGCATCCAAAAGCCCTAATCACAATCAAGGTATGTTGTGCTAGGTGTTGTTACACACACATGGAGAGAGACCACCCCTACTAAGTAATTAAAGACAAGATGCAACAAGTGAGTAAAATATAGTAGAAAGGCTCACGTGCTTACACAGACTAGCTAGTGCTCAACCATGATCATGCTGATAATGTATTTATATCAGTATATGTAATATCCACAATCCCCAGTGATCCGCTAACTAGAAGTGGATTTGGAGGAGGAAAGGGCAGTGGTATTATGGACCAGTTCAGGAACCGAGCTCCAAGCATGAGGTTGTATAGAAGGAAGCACAAAGATGGTTGTGGGAGATGTGGCCAAACAGGTGGCTGAGGCAGATGTTATTAGCAAAGCAGAGGGGATGGGGGCAGAGTGATCAGATACAAATGGGGATAAATAGGGAGGAAGGGGTACTTAGTTCAGCTTTAGGATGATTGTGTTAGGGCAGTGGCTGTGCTTTTTGGATCTGACCTCACGTACATAGTGCTTCCCGTCTTGACAACTAAGATGAGTTTGACTGAAGACCAAGGAGCCCTAGGGGAGAGAAACTATTAATGCACAATTCCTAACATATCGAGCACTCCATCTTTCTCCAGGACTCCTAGCAGAGCCAGCTAAGGTGTTGGGTCTGTTGGACTGAGCCTTACTGCCCTGAGCTGCAGTATCTCTGGGAACAGTGACTGTTGTGTGTTGGCTCAAGATCTAATGGCTACTGAGAGCCATGGGATTGCACCACAGTTTCTGGTTCCATTTATGTTAAGTGGGGGGCATTTTGGTTCTGAGCTTTCTGGTGAAACTTAATATCAGAGCTGTTGTGCTAATCAGCTCTTTGCTACCTGCAGGCTGTAGGCAAGACCATTCCCATCAGGGTGTGCAAAAGGGACTAAGTCTGAAGATGAATAGATCTTATTAGTTCCAGAGCTCTGAGGGTTGCTGCTGCCTGCCCGCTGTATTGGAGAAATAACCATTTTAGTCCATGACCATAGACACATTGGCCCCATGCTCTTCAAGGTCAGCAGTGGGCTATAGATGACCTACTAGAGGTCGAAGAAACAGTAGAGAGACGTGGGCATCTTGGAAGAGAAACTGGGGTGGAAGGGGAGGAACTTGGTGGTCTATGCGGTGTAGGGAGGAGACATGGGCAAGGGAAGAAGAGCTGTGAGTTGGTCAGAGAGGACCTGCACCCTGGCTGGCCTTGTAAAATCAAGGACCAACAGTACGCTGGGGGCTTGTAAACAGTTTAGCAAATTGGAACCACAGGGTTAAATTTCTGCAGTTCTGGGGGTCCCCCTCTGATTTCTAGCCCCCTCCTGTTGTAAGAATGTCGGTGGAGCACTCGAGGCAGGTGGGATCTTTCCTACCTGAAGTTGCCGGGCAGGCAGGTGTGCTGGGCTTCTACCCTTGCACTGGGTTCCCAGCTCTGTTCTTTCTCTGTGTGGCTGGCTCTCGGAGAGCAGAAGCAGCAGAACAGGTGAGATAAGGATAGGGTATGTCTCTCCTGCCCACTCAGCAGCAGCTGCAAGGAACAAGGCAAAACCTGGTTAATTCCTGGTGAAAGTCAGGGATCTCACCAGGAATGTTGCAGTGTGTCCTGCGGGTAGGTATATCATTAGGTGTTTCTCTTCTCTTCCAGTGGTTCTGTGAAGCTGCCTCCCTGCAGCCATGCACTCCCTCGTGTTCCTCTGTGCACAGAAGGTGGTTTCCCACCACTCCACGGTGCGCGGTGCCTTGGAGTTCATCCCAAAGGAGTTGTATCCAGTCTTGTTCAAGGCAGCTTTCATGGACAAGAGGACCCTCGTGCTGCAAGATCTGGTGCAGACATGGCCTTTCCCGGTACTCAGTTTCCAGAAGCTTTTGCGGAAGTGTCAGCACTGTGACCGGGCTCTGCTCCAGGAAAAGCCCAACAAGCTATGTGTGCAGACTGTCATCCTGGGAGTGGTGACCTACCTGAATGAGGCTCTCGAAGACCGACTCCACAGCCAAAGGTACCTGTCAGCGTACAGCTCATTACCTACCACAAGGGTCACGTGCTGATGAGACTAAACCATACTGGGAGGCGGTGGGGGAGGAGACTTACAGGAACATACTAACGCTGGGCTTCGCAAACTTTTTTTGCTGGGCCACCCTTTGAAAATATGAGGCTGTGATGACCTCACTTCCCCAAAAGTGATAGCAAAAATTCTGTACGTCCTCAGGAGCACTAAATGCAGCATGGAATCATTATCCCTGCAGCCAAAGGCCCTGAAGCCTCTCAAAAAGTGTAAAGCAACAGTTTTCAGGAATAAATACGTGGATATTTAAGATGCACATTTTCTGGGTAAAAAAAATAGACAACAGGATACAGCTTGGGGAGCTGGAAGCCTTTTTCAGTGATTGTGGCAATAATGTTAACATTGTCCAAGGATTGTGGCTTTTTACACAACTATATACAAACAAGTATCTGGACACTTCATGCGAGGGGTGCTGCTGTTTTGAAGCGCACAATTTTTTTTTTCAATCGCAGCTCCAGGGAACTAAGGCAAACCCTTAAATCATCCTCCACGTTCAGTTTTCATTTTTGAAATATGAACAAATGTCCGTGATTTGGTATTGCCACCCTTACTTCTGTGCTGCCTTCAGAGCTGGGCGGCTGGAGAGCGGAGGCTGTTGTACCCCTCCCCCGGCAGTCTCCTTTATTTGGGAACTTGAAATATGGTAACCCTAGCAAAGGATCTAAAGGTTACCACAATATTTTTTGTGATCTCGTGACACCCCGATAATAGCCTTGTGACCCCCTTTTGGGTCGGGACCCCCAGCTAGAGAAACACTGCACTAATATGTTCAATGTTATTGACCTGGGGCCTCTGGCCCTTTAGTACATCCTGCAGTGATGATCCAGTAGGGCTGGGACAAGCTTTGCTTTTGGTCTTGGTTGTGTGACAAGAAAATATGGTGGTTTCCATATTTGGACTTGTAGTTCAAATTGAAATTGCGCTGTGTCCCTCTGGAGGAAGAACCGCTGATCTGAGGTGCTGACTTCAATCTGGGTGGACCAAATGTTCCAGGTATCTTACCATGTTAAACCGGGCATCCAATTTCAGTTTCCTCAAATTGCAGCAGAATGGGATGACTCTCAAGTAGCAGCTGCTTGGTAAATGCCTCCTCTGGCTCCTTGCATGTGATTGTGCTGCAGACCGCACTTTGGAAGCAGGCTCTTTGGCTGTTATGCATGTGGTTTCTCTGCAGTGTGGGACTACCAGCCTGTCTGCAGCATTAAACAACTTCCATTTGTCAAGTGACAGGCCATAAGCAGCTTTGGGAGGTGGGAGTAATTCCTGCTGGTTGGCCACTGGTTTTATCCATCCATGAGCATTGCTCTCTTCCCTTTGGAAATGGAGGGAACGGTCTTAAATCTCAGCCTATCTTAATCATTGTGCAGTGCCCAAAAGCACAAGATGCATTTTATTTTTTCTGTAAAACAAAGTCCCTGCCAGGGAAGGCAGTGAGGTTCACGGGATAGGGGTTTGAGCAGAAATCAGGAGACCTGGATTCTAGTCCCTGCTTTGTGACCATGGGCTTTCCCCCTCTGTGGAACAGGGACAGTGATACTTAGCTTCAGAAAGCTTTGAGATCTACGCCTGAGATGCTCTAAAACTTATTGGCACTGAATAGTGTCACTCTTATTTTAGAGATGGGGTGGGGAAGGCTAAGGGTTGCAGTAAGATCCCTTGGTTCCTCTGTTCTAGTATGAACAAAAGACTAAAGCTAGGCAGAGCCACAGGCCGTGCGTCTGGAACTGTTAAACCAAAGAGCTAATCCTTAGGCTGCGTGTCACATCATCTGAGCAACACAAGTGGTTCAGTCTTTACAGCTGCCATGAGAAGGGAGATGAGGCCCCAGTCCTGGAGTGAGAGCGAGTCTGTTCAAGCCAGTAATTGATACTAACACCTCTTCCTCCCCGCACTGGGTTCTGGTTCCCAAGCCACTGGGAGAGTGACCATACGGCCCTGTGTGGGGAACGATCCTGCAGTAGCTGGGTGAATGAAGTAGGTCTTTTCAGTCTCTCATTATTTTGCTCCTTTTTTCTTGTCTTCCCCAGCAGGAGGCAGCGCCTGCAGGTTCTGGACATGACGGGGCTTCAGGATGATGGAATAGACCAGGGCCCAGAAAGCATGAGCCTCTGGTCCAGGACCGTGACCCTGGCGAAAGCGTGCATTGACGTTTCCAAACACCAGAGCAAGTGCACCAAGCGCACCTCGAAGCGGAGGAAGGGCCCCTACAGCAGCGCGGTGGCTCTGCCGCCGCCACAGCCTGTTTCTGTGGAAGTCCACGTGGATCTCTTTGTGAACAGCACCTCTTATGGAGTCCTTAAAGATGCCTTGCAGAACAACGCCAACAGCATGCTGCGGCTGAAGTGCCGGGACTTCCGGGCTGAGGAGCTGCCCATTGCAAGTACCGTGGGGCTCCTGGAGTTCCTGGATCCCACCGGTGTTCGGCAGGTGGATCTGAGATTCAATAACCTGGGGCTGTCTGGCCTGAGGGTGATTCTCCCGCACATGGCAAAATTCACCAACCTGGTCAGCCTGAAGCTGCCCTACAGCAACATTGATGTGAGACGGCTCTCAGCGGGGATGGAAGGAAGCCTCCACTACTTCGCCACTCAGCTCAGTAGATTGTCCTGTCTCAAGGAGCTGAATTTGGGCTCCTCCAGGCTTTCCGGAAAGCTAAGGCAACTGCTGGGGTAAGCTGTTTGTAGGGCCGAGGGGGCCCAGCTGAGGGCTGCACTGGCAAATTGACAGGAGTGTGAGTGACTCTGTGTAATAGACCAGGTTGCAGCTCTTCTTTTGTGACCCATGGAGACTACAGGTCCCATCATGCAATGCTCCATCTTGATCAGAGAAGTTTCTTTGCATGTTGGGACCTGTATTCTGCAGCCTCCTTTAACGTGAGAGTTTGGCCAGTGCACTGCAGGTCCCATCGTGCAATTCTCCAAGCATCCAGACTTTATAACTAGCATTAGGGATGTTCGTCACCGTACGAATCTGCAGCTTTAATGTTGGTCTTGATTTGGCCCTGAGCTACTTGGTGGTGTGGCCTTTTCCAACCATTTTGATTTCTGTCCTCTGCGAGCTACAGTAGTTATCTAAAATGGAACTTACGCTTACAATCTTTCTTCCCACCAGCGATTTGCAGGGTCCCTTGGAAAGCCTGGAGCTGGCCTTCTGCTACCTGCTCCCCAATGACCTCGCCTACCTTTCGCAAAGCCTTCACACCCCCACCCTGAAGAAGCTGGACCTCAGCGGCAACAACTTGTCTGACTCGCTTCTCCAGCCCTTCCAGCATCTCCTCGAAGAGGCCTCCTCATCCCTTCTCCATCTGGACATCATGGAGTGCCGCCTGATGGATATCCATCTGGAATCGCTTCTCCCCGCCCTGTGCCGCTGCTCTCAACTTCGCTACCTGGGGGTGTTTGGCAACCCCCTGTCTACGCGGGGGCTGAAGAACTTGCTGCAGAGGACCATGGGCCTATTGTACTTGCAGCTCGTCATTTACCCCTACCCTGTGGACTGCTACAGTGAGAACCTGCCCTGGCCCCCCACCTCCTCTAACCTCTTGAATGGTTCTGTGGATGAAGAGAAGTTTTCCAGGGTGAGCGCTGAGCTGCAACAGATGCTGCTGACTGCAAGCAGGACCGACGCCGTCTGGACCACGAACTTATGCAGGCACAATACCTTAGATTATTTTAATTTGTAGCTCACCAGGAATGCACAACGAAGGAGAAAACAAACTGATCAGGCTGAGCATTTTTAATGCCCCTTCAAAGTTGAACGGGTCAGTGGACGCAGCAACAACACGTTTATACACCTTTTTTTAACCGCATCTGTGTAGTGCATGAATTCAAATGGAAGTTCTCTTCTCCCCTTCTGCACCTCCGTTCAGTAAAGCTGACGTTAAAGCTGCCAGGCTCTATGCCTCTTTATCCCTGGCTTATCCCAGATAGTGCCGTTGCTCTCCTGTCTTACTGTGCCCATGTAGGTTGTTCCATGCCCCTTCCATGACTTTAGTGTCGCCCTGCAGAATTCTTAGCAAAGTGTTCTAGCCACAGTACAAATGCAGCAGCCCAACAATTAGAAGGCCCCTTCTAAAAACACGATCCATTCCTAGCTTCTGAGCAGTCTGCTCGTCTTTCTCTGCATGGATTACCTCGTCTGAAAACCCCTCTCTCCACTTCTCTTCTAATGTATCCCATCATTCTCTCTCACGGGTGCGTAGGGCTGAGAAATGTTACCAGTCACGTCGTAGCCAGAGTGCTAAACCCACTAGCCAGACAGATGTGAAAGGTGGGGAGACCTATATTTAGGGACAGCTCTACTCTACTCCTGCTCGGCTGTATGGCTGCTGCAAGTGGGGTGTCTTGTGCTACTCTGTCCTTCCCCCAGCCTTCACTTTGGAGTCCTCCTGTGAACTGAATATTTCCTCCATCTCTGCTGTTGCATGGAGCTTTCCTAAGATGTAACAAAATAAAATTGGCTCAGTTCTTATCCATTTCACAGCTGCTTGCAGAGTATAGTAGTGGTGAGACTGACAACACCCCTGTCGGTTTTCACTCAGCTGCAGGTGCGTGGAAGATCTGAGTAACAGCAGAGGCATTGGAGTGGTATGTAGACTGACTGTTTACACTCCCCTGGTACGCAGAAAGCTTCTTCACAACTAGAAACGTTTTCTTTTTTTAAATGAGAGGTTAGATCCTGCGGAAGATGATTCATGCTCCCTGGTATACTTACCAGCCATGGGCATGTGGTAAGCCAGGATGGGTAAGGAATGGTGTCCCTAGCCTCTGTTTGTCAGAGGGTGGAGATGGATGGCAGGTGAGAGATCACTTGATCATTACCTGTTAGGTTCACTCCCTCTGGGGCACCTGGCATTGATCACTGTCAGTAGACAGGATATGGGCTGGATGGACCTTTGGTCTGACCCAGTACGGCCGTTCTTATGTTCTTACGTTGTTCATGTGGAGTTTTTCAGCTTGGTGTAGGGGCTGAGTCTCCCTTCCCCTTCCCTACACTCTCACTTCTCCCTTTGAAGAATACTTTCTCCTTGGAAAGCCTCGTTACCGGGCCGAAGTAAGTAGTGTTAGTCACAGCCAAGGCTTAATTCCTGTTCTCTCCACTGAGACCCACTTCTCCGCTAGACCTCTTGTCCTCCTCTGGCTTGGCACACACCCAGTACTTCATCGCCCTGGTCCATCTATCCACTTGCTCCAACCTCTGTGGGGACAGCTTTTGCTGATCCCTCTTGGCTTCTTCTCCATTCGCTGGTCTCCTATTGCCTTGAATATCAGACTTTTGTGTGAAAGCCCCTTTGCTTGGAACTCAAACTAGAACTTTTACTAAGTGCTACCAAACATCCAGTAGGGAACGATCCTGCATTAGCTGAGAGGGACGTAATCTATCTCTTCCATCTACCATATGCTCTCGGCTTCCACGCTCAAGCTGTGTGGCTAGCCAGTTCCTTTCTGGGTGGGTTTGTTGCTACCTGTCTAACTTATGTCTGGTAGTGGCTTCTTTCTTCCCTTGTCTGTAAAATCCCACAAGATTACTTTCATGGCCTTCTGCCCTGTCTACCTGCATAGTCATCTTATCACTCCCTTCTAGCTTTAACTCAGGCTGATTATATTCTACTGCACATAACTTGACACCTTCAAGATCCCTCTTGACCAGTTAAACTTCTGGCCTCATTTTAACTCCCATCAGCTTAAAGTCTTCAAGCCCCACCTGTTTCTCTTGGGCCAGAGGACCTCCCTCCCATCCAACTCCATTTCCCCTCTTGACACACACTTGTGGTTTGTTTTTGCTGTCCAGAACTTTGGCATCAGACTCTGAACTCTGCTCTCCTTCCCCCATCCTCTATGGCTGCATATTTGCTTACATAAACTTCTTTTTTTCTGGCCACTTTGAGGGAATAGTCGTGCCCAATGGGGGGTTAATTTTGTGTGAGACTGCCCAGCTAAGGGACTTTGAAAGCTAGTAACTCATTCCTTCAGCACAATATCCATGTCAGTATTATCTGGGCTGCCCCCTGCTTAAATTCTCCTGTTACTTTAGCCAGTGAATGCAGCCCCTCTCCAAAATCCACTCACATCTGTATATATCCTCTGTTTATCAACCCCATCCTCAAACAACTCCACTAGATCCTTGAGCGTTCAAGAGCCATTTAAAAAATATGCTTTGTACAAACCCTACCCGGCCATTCTATCTCGCGTTACTCCCCCTTCCCTCCCTGTATAAAGCTGGCCGCCTCGCTGGCCCTTCACACAGTCTCCATACTCCAATCTCTCTTCAGATGAAAGGCGCTCTACAAGATAGTGTCATGTGACCTGGGGACTTTCTCACTGGAACAGCTATTTAACTAGCTGCCCTTTGGCAGAGGTCGCTCTGCTGCTGCTGCTGGACACACTTGTTTGAATCAAGACTATGTCTTGGAGCCCCTGTCTCTTTCTACCACCTCCCCCTGTGCTAGTGACGTGGAAAACCAGCACAACGTCGCACTGACAGTGATGACATCGCTGCAGGAGCCGCTAGTGAGCGCAAAGCCCTGGTTTCAATAACAGAGCTTTGGCCATTAGAATCCTAGAAATGTCGGGCTGGAAGGGACCTTGGGAAATCAAGTCCAGCGCCCTGCGCTGTGGCAGGACCAAGTAAACCTCGACCATCCCTGACAAGTGTTTATCCAACCTGTGTTTAAAATCTTCCAATGACGGGGATTCTAACAACCTCCCTTGGAAGCCTGTTCTAGAGCTTCACTCCCCTTAGAGTTAGAAAGATTTTCCCAATATCTAACCTAAATCTGCCTTGCTGCAGATTAGTCCCATTGCTTCTTGTCCTGCCTTCAGTGGACATGGAGAACACTTGATCCCCATCCTTTTTATAACCACCCTTAATATAGCTGGAGACTGGTATCAGGTCCCCCGTCAGTCTGCTTTTCTTAAGACTAAACATGCCCATTTTTTTTAACCTTTCTTTATACTTCAGCCTTTCTAAACCTTAGATCATTTTTGTTGCTCTCCACGTTATCCCCATCTTTCCTGAAGGGTGGTGCCCAGAGCTGGACACAGTAGTCCAAGTGTTACCATGTGTGGGACGAATAAAGTGAGAAGAGATTAGCGTTTGAAGTCGGTGGGTTGCAGTCTGGCTCCCTCTTCCCTAACTCCCCTAGCAGTGGGCCTTCAGCCCCAGGAGGTCTCCAGAGCTCTTAACCCTTCAGAGGGGGGGGAAGTCACCTTTGAGGGTATGCTACTAGTCCTGTCTATCTACCCGAGCTGGGATGCATTCTCCCAGCTCCGGTGCAGGTGTATCCTAAGTGTGTCTTCCTCTCTGTATGTCCGCTCCCATCTCCTTCTCCCACCCTTGGCCTTGCCCACCCCTCCCTCCTTCATCTCCTCCTGCTTACTTCTCCACGTGCTTTTATGCTGCCCCCTAAGCCTAGAACAGTCCCCATTATTGACTCCCCTCACATCTGACCTCCTTGGGCACCTCCAGTCACTCATCATCTCTGCAGCCCCCTCTGTCCCTGTCCTCACGCCTGCTCTTAAGAGATTAAGCTCACTCTCTTACCTAGCAATCTTCCCTGTCCCCTCTGGTCTGTCTTTTCATCATGTCTATTTCAGATGCATGGAGCAGGCACTCTGTTTTGTGGCTGTGCACATCAATTGTACTAGACTTTGCTACAGCGATTAAATCTTTTTCATTCCCTTCCTATCATGGACTACTCTAAGCCTCTCACTCTAGCCGAGTGCAGTGGTGGCTACTGATGGTTCAATCAGTGTTTATTTTTGGAAATGATCTTGCATTTGTACAGCACCCTCACAGTTAGAAGGATCTAACAGTGTTTTACCAGCTACGTACGAGAGATTATCTCATCTGTTGATGACATGCAGCCACCTCTGGGGTGAAACACACCAGCCATTCAACAGTGCAACAACCCGTTAGGACACAAGCGAAGAATGCTGTGTCTGTTTAAATCAGAGGAGGGGATTCAGGGAGGCAGAAAGTAATTGCAGGAGGTGGAATTTGATCAGTACACTGGTGTTTCGACGCTTGGAGAAAGCACTGTGAAAACTCAGCAGGATCTTGGTTTTGTGTGTCCTTGGAAAGGGGACTGCCATGTTTCCAGCTGCGAGCGAAGTCTACAATAGCCAATTTCGCCAACCATTGAAATGGTAGGAGGGAACTAGCCCTTTGCATCTCAAACAGGTGGGTCAGGGTAGAAGAGAGTTTCCTCACATCCGTAAATCATTGCTAGAGAAACCAGGCAAGCTCCTATTTCAAGTCTTAGTCTAAGGGACCAAACATTCAAACAGCAGCATGCTGTAGCCATTCAAAACCAAACAGCAAAGCATACCCTGCTCCATGATGCCCTATGGGACGCTCTCCCAATCCGATCTTTCCAGAGGATGTTTGGGGGCTGTGCCTGTAAGTTGCAGTCATGATCATGAGACCAAACTGGATTGCCGTGGAGAACAGTCTGAAGAGCAATTTCTTTGGGACTTGTTAATCCACAGCAAAGGGAAAGTTTGCTGTCCAAAGCAAAGCTGTACTGATATTAACACCCCGTGCTCGACCTGACTCCCCTGAAAGGGTTAGCTTCCATAAGGCAGAAGCTGCCAACAGTTGTCTCACTTTTGGGACATGGTCAGCCAATGAGTATGTTCAGATGATGTAATAGCTTCTAACTTGTGTGTCATTGGTTGAAAGCGTTGTCGCTCACTATTGTCCTGGAGAATTATAGGGGGGGAGTTGGACAGAGATCCTCTCTTTCTTATCCAGTTCAGCCAAACTCATTAAATGCCGGACTTGTTTTTCTAATTCTCCTCTGTGCTGTGGATTAGTATGGTCCAAAACCTCCAAGTCACTTCTCAGGGTCTAGAATTGAGGATAACGTGAAATTACTGATCTTGTAAATTAGCTGAGATTCTTAGGGCACTAGCCTGAGCAATGCTTAGCCACTTTCAGTACATTGGGGCCTAGACATGGCCATGTCATCCCCTGGCTCTTGCCAGGCCGTGAAGAAGGCTGCACATTGGGTTTAGAAAGTGATACGCTATTTACTATGACTAATCTTGAGCAAGCAGTTCAGGGATGTCTGCCACCGTGATACACAAAACCAGTGCATGCAGTTCAACGTTATTCATGATAAAAGGCATAAATCTAATCTCAGAATAATCTACAGAGCAACATCCAGTGTCGGTTCATTCTCCTGAATGATCGCAAGGAAAGACAAAATGCATTAAACCTTTAGTCCAGCCTTTAAATGAATGTATTTAAAATGATCTAACCTGGAATGATAACCTGGTTCAGAAATACAGTCCAATCGATCCGACAGGGTTTCCATTATGTATAAGATTCAGTCGTTTTAATCCTCTCCAATTTCTGTCACACAGGGGAGAGCTAGTTCATTTCAAGCAAAATTTAGGTGACAGATTCCCTTACGCTTGGAACCGATCTTGCATCTTTTCACTAGGCAGTCTCCCTCTGATATGAATCAAAGTATATGCCACTTTCTTGAAGTCCACATTGAGCACATTATTACTGTAGAAGAGATGGTAATAAAACTTTTCTATTTCGACATTTGCATTGGCCTCCTAAAGCCTCTTTTGCTAGAGAGCCAGTGTGGTCACTCTAGCATAAAGCATGAGTAACCAGAGCATCCATGTATTAACGTGAACTGTTCTTGCACTGGAGTTAGCTAGTAGATAACAACTGGGGTGTAGTTCTTGTCACTGGGACTTTTTTTCCCCTATAGTCTGAGCTATCCCCCCTCTCTGGATTCCACCAAGAGATTTTAATGAAACCCCTGCAGAAATGTACCTGGCCCTGTTCTGTATTAGCCACTAGAAGCCTGCAATCCACCTTAGAAAAAACACCACTTAATTCCTGGACAATAAGTGGTCCTTTTTTGATGCCCTATATAGCCTGGCTGAAAATACACCCCGGGGGAGGAGGGGCAAATACTAATGGTTTGTGCTACCTTGGCACCTTACATCGCTGGATCTCGCCGTGCTTTACAAACGCTATTTACTTTAGTCTTTTAACATGTCTTGTGAGTTACAGCCATAGCACTGTTCTCATGTGACAGCTGGGGAAACTGGAGCATATCAATGTGGCTTTCCTTGGCTGTCCTCTTTCCATGTTGGTAAGGGCAACTACCATCGGCTGGATCATGAGCTTCTAGGGCAGCAGTTCTCACCCTATTTACCATTGTGGGCCACGTATGCAGCTCTCTGTTATGTGGCTACATCCACACAATATATATACTACCTGTATGGCTCTGAGCATGTCACATGGGCTGTAGCTGTGTGCTGATTGGGCTGCAAGCAGCCCACAGGTTGAGAACCACTGTGCTAGAGGATTGTGCCTCTTTACCCATATAGTGATCTAACATTCCCCCCCACCTCCTGATCTATCCCCTCAGCAGCACAGACCCCTCCAATGAGTGAGTCATTCACTATATCCGTAGCTGTGCATGACTGGCCGACCGGGCTACCTGGCTTGATGCCGGACTAACGTTTGAATCTGGAAGCAGTGTCTGTTTGCTCATGGAGTTTGCTTTTTTTAGGTGACAAATCTGAGGCACTGTCCCAGATTGAGGTGTCATTAGAGGAAGTTTTGGAACAAATGGATAAACTAAACAGTGATAAGTAGCAGGGGGTAGCCGTGTTAGTCTGTATCTACAAAAACAACAAGGAATCTGGTGGCACCTTAAAGACTAACAGATTTATTTGGGCATAAGCTTTCATGGGTAAAAACCTGCATCTGAAGAAGTGAGGTTTTTACCCACGAAAGCTTATGCCCAAATAAATCTGTTAGTCTTAAACAGTAATAAGTCGCTTGGACCAGGTGATATTTACCCAAGAGTTCTGAAGGAACTCAGATGTGAAATTGCAGGACTACTAACTGTAGCCTGTAACCTATCATTTAAATCAGCTTCTGTACCAAATGACTGGAGGACAGCTAATGTGACGCCAATTTTTTAAAAGGGCTCCAGAGATGACCCCGGCAATTACAGGCTGGTAAACCTGACTTCAGTAGTGGGCAAACCGGTTGAAACTATAGTAAAGAACAAAATTGTCAGACACATAGATGAACATAGTATATTGGGGAACAGTCAACATGGTTTTTGTAAAGGGAAATTGTGCCTCACCAATCTACTAGAATTTTTTGAGGGGGTCAACAAGCATGTGGACAAGGGGGATTCAGTGGTTACAGTGTACTTAGATTTTCAGAAAGCCTTTGACAAGGTCCCTCACCAAAGGCTCTTAAGCAAAGTAAGCAGTCACGGGATAAGAGGGAAGGTCCTCTTGTGGATTGGTAACTGGTTAAAAGATAGGAAACAAAGGGTAGGAATAAGTGGTTAGTTTTCAGAATAGAGAGAGGTAAATAGTGGGATCTGCTTCCTTCCAGGCACAGCAGAGAGATCCTGCCCTACCAGGGCAGGCCACTGCAGCCTGCTTTCTCCCTTTTCTGTTCCTATCCCCTCCTTCAGCTGGGGCATTTCAGGTAGATGTGAGACAGAGCCCGCTACAGCTGCTCTGCAGGTTGCATCAATACCCCTTCATGCCCTGCCCCATCACAAAAGTTGTACGTCCCATCAATGACCTTGGTCTTTCCAGAGGTCACCAAAAGGCTGTCAGTCTCTCTCATGGGACTTCAGCCACCTGTCTGCCCTTTTGAGCAACAGTCCTCCAAGAATTGTCCCCTCGAGCCGGAACAGTGAAATCCAGTTCATACACCCTGCTTGCCAGCTGAGTACAGGCAGGAAACCCAAATGGGCCGTTGCCATCAAGGCCCCAGAGAGTCACAGTCTAATAAGTGATGAGCATTATCATGATTTCTTCTGCAAGGCGGCCACGTTGGCTAGCAGGTCTCTGCTTTGGGGAAGTTAAGGTCACTGATTCCATTTAACAGATTTTAACCAAGAAAACTATGGCAAATGAGTGAGCCGGACACCTGTCGACCCTGCGACCCATGTCCACCCCCGTGGCGCAGCACTGCCAGCCAGCAATAGAGAGAAGCATTTTGCAACACTGTTGGGCTTGGGAACAAGGAGTTGCAAGACTGGATCAGAACCAAAGTCCATCTAGCCCAGGCTCCTGTCTCTGACAGTGGCCAACACCACATACTGCAAAGGAGGGTGTCAGAATCCAGTAGCAGATGTAGGAGAATCCATCCTGGTCTCGAAAAGGGAGAGATCAGCTTAAACGCTGAGGCAGGAAGTTTAACATCCCTTCCATCTGGTGATCTCAGAGCACCTCATGAACATTAGAATTGCCTCATACCCACAACTCAGGGACAATCCTTTAGGGCCAAGCTATTAGCTTCTCGGCTTAGCCACGATAGCACCTTCCACTGATCTCCCCTTCCAGCTGTTGAGCCCGGATGTAGGAGACTGTGCTTACAGATCACCACCCAGGTCTTTTCTTTACCTAGCCTGGGTTTGGGGTGGGGAGACATTACAGGAACCCCCACCTGTTGCCTTTTTGCCCAAACATTTGCTCTCATAAATCTGTTGCCAGCAGATCGAGGGACGTGATCATTCCCCTCTATTCGACATTGGTGAGGCCTCATATGGAGTAGTGTGTCCAGTTTTGGGCCCCACGCTACAAGAAGGATGTGGAAAAATTGGAGAGTCCAGCAGACGGCAACAAAAATGATTAGGGGGCTGGAACACTATGAGGAGAGGCTGAGGGAACTGGGATTGTTTAGTCTGCAGAAGAGAAGAGTGATGGGGGATTTGACAGCAGCCTTCAACTTCCTGAAAGGGGGTTCCAAAGAGGATGGATCTAGACTGTTCTCAGTGGTACCAGATGACAGAACAAGGAGTAATGGTCTCAAGTTGCAGTGGGGGAGGTTTAGGTTGGATATTAGGAAAACCTTTTTCACTAGGAGGGTGGTGAAGCACTGCAATGGGTTCCCTAGGGAGGTGGTGGAATCTCCTTCCTAGAGGTTTTTAAGGCCTGGCTTGACAAAGCCCTGGCTGGGATGATTTAGTTGGGGTTTGGTCCTGCTTTGAGCAGGGGCTTGGACTAGATGACCTCCTGAGGTCCCTTCCAACCCTGATGTTCTATGATTCCTCTTTCTGCAGAAACTTCATGGCTGCGCCCACATAAAATCATCTAGGAATCTCCCCCATCAATTGACACACTGATGTGGAGGCGAGAGATAATAGGATTTACGTACTCCATTTAGCCTGCATTAGTGACGTTTAAATATACGTGGCCACAAATTTATGCACAAAGCTACATGCGCCCTCTAATTGAGAGATTAATGGGCTGCTGCTGAGCGTAGCTCCAGGCTTATTAACATGAGTCTGTTCATCTCCTGCCACCTGCTGTAACCAACAAGGGGCACTAAGTGCCTGGTGCTTACTGCAAATTACAGGGAACGTCAAAGTGGTGCACTCTAGGAGGCTGGCGAAGTGACAGCTCGCGCGAGGAAACCAATAACGCCGAACAGTGGAGCCCAGGAAACGCTGGCAGAGAAAGCCCTCTTGGCCAGCGGTAGGAGGGAAGGCAGCGCCCTGCTCTGTTACTAGCCACCTGCCCCTTGGTTGAAGCTGGGCGTGGGGCTGCTTCTCTCTGTGTGGCAGGGCAAGGGCTGGGATTTGAACTGGAGACCTGACTGTAAGCCAGGTTTAGTGGAAACGCTTTTGCTGCAGGTCTCTCCCCCTGTGGCTCTTCACTGCTCCTCAAGGCGCAGTGCAGGGCTCCTCATTTTGGCTGGCTAAGATGCTCTTGCTTCCCAGTCCATTCCCTACTGCCAAACCCCTCGTCAGTCTCCCGCCTGGGTAACTACAGCCCCCTTCTCTCTGGCCTTTCCACCAGCCACCTCGCTCCCATCGGAAATGCTGCTGCGTCCAACTTTCTCATCTGCTGCTCTGATCATATCACCCGCACCCCCTCCACAGCCCCTTCTGCACCAATTTCAAAGTCCTTGCCCAGTTCTGCCCCTGCCTGCATCGGTCCCCCACCAATCTGACCTTGTGGGCCACCAATACACCTCCCTGCCATGCCCCTGTTGTTTCCTTACCCCTCCCCAGAGCATGCTCTGACCCCATACTCTGCACTACCTCCCCTTCCTCCGTTTCCCATAGGCCCTGAAACAATCCACTGCTTCCTTTCCAGCAATCAAAAACCAACGGAAACGTTTTTCTAAAGCTAGGAGCCAACAACAAAGCCCATAGGTTTATTCTGTGATTACCTTCATCCCTCCCTCCCTCCCTGGTATAACCTCCAATCTCCTCCAGTGTATCATAGTCAGCATAGTTTATAACAGGGGTTCTCAAACGTTTGTACTGGTGACCCCTTTCACATAGCAAGCCTCTGAGTGCGACCCCCCCCCCTTATAAATCTATAAAAAAGTGTTTTTAATTTAACACCATTATAAATGCTGGAGGCAACGTGGGGTTTGGGGTGGAGGCTGACAGCTCATGGCCCCCCGTGTAATAACCTCACAACCCCCTAAGGGGTCCCAACCCCCAGTTTGAGAACCCCTGGTTCTTCAGGACACAGGCCTGCTGCGTAAAGTGCCCTTTGGCACTGTAGCTGCATATTAAAAAATAAAGCCAGCAGAGGGTTCCCAGCTCCATCTGTTGAGTCGAGGAGGCCAGTAGGAATCTGCCTAACTTGAACTGGCCAATGCACAAAGCCACAATACTTTGCATTCAAGGGTCCCAGTGCAATTTCTGCACATTAATGGAGTAGCCTTAAAGTATTAGGAAACACTATTTTACTAGGAGGGTGGTGAAGCACTGGAATGGGTTACCTAGTGAGGTGGTGGAATCTCCTTCCTTAGAGGTTTTTAAGGCCCGGCTTGACAAAGCCCTGGTTGGGATGATTTAGTTGGGAATTGGTCCTGCTTTGAGCAGGGGGTTGGACTAGATACCTCCTGAGGTCCCTTCCAACCCTGAGATTCTATGATTCTACCCCCAGGAGGCAGGGAAGCACCGTGCTTGACTTGCCGATCTCAGGGGGCATCTCCAGCAACACAAACCCGTATTCACAAGGAACTAAACTAATCTGACCGGAGCCAGCAGGAGGCAATGAACTCGGCGTCCCATGGTACTGCTGCTAGAGAGAGCGCTTTTCAGAGCAGAACAGCATTGCAGTACACCTTGCCTTCGGTCTCTGAGGCTTGTTTTACTCTATGAACATGTCAGATCCACTTAGCAAACAGCGGGATGGACCGTGGGGGATTCTATGGTTTCTTTCAGCCCAGTGGCTTGGGAAATTTAACACTAGACTGGGCAAAATACTAGCAAAAAAATAGGCACTGATGGGGAGATGGATTGCACAACCAACTAGGTCAATTTCATATCTATCTTCTATGATTTAGCTAAAGCCAACATTGCTCTTTGTGACGCTACAGCTCACGTCAATCCAGCTCAGAGGAAAGGGTCTATTAGCAATTTATACCATTTCTGCAGCCACAACAACAACATTATAGACCCGGCCTAAACAGCTGCAGAGGCAGCACTGGCTGGTGGTTAGAACAGAAGTCTGAGGATTTGAAGACCAGCGTTCATTTCTGCCTAGGACTCCCTTTGTAGCCTTGAGCAGGTCCCTTAATCTCTCTGTGCTTCGGTTTCCTCTGTCAAACAGCAACAACAACAACAACTATCCACCTTAGTAACATGCTTTGAGATCCCCAGCGGGAAGGTGTTGTATAAAGGCCAGTTATTGTTACTAGTATTTGTGGCCTATGTTTTTAGCAATAGACTGGTGGAATACATCTTTTATGGTATTTAGAAGGGGAAGACAATCCCACCCCTATTCCAACAGCTGTGGGGTGGAGGGGAGGGGGGCGTGAATTATATTTAATTTAGACTGCACACCCCTTCCTTGTTTTTATGGTGGGAGGGGAACACCCAGCACATTTTGGGGTTTTTGGAAAACAAATACTAACGACTGAGCTCATTCTGTTTTGCAGTCTCTTACGGTCCATGGCAAAGCAGTGGTGCCTACCTCAGCGCGGGATGCACAGAAGACGTAGCCAGGGGAACTGTGACTTGACACGCCAGGACAAGCAGCATGGACAAATAGTGAGGACACTGGGCCAAGTGTCATGAGGATCTGGGATCTATTCCTGACTTGCTGGGTGACTCCAGGCAAGTCAAGTCACCTCTCTGTGTGAGGGTTTGCTCACCCATACCATGGAGATGTTCGCCCAAGATGTTCCGTAGTGTGCTTCATTTGAGTCAGGATCCCTCACCTGCCACAAAACAGCCCTTTAAATTAACATTTTGCTCCCCTCATATTGAACTGTTGTGTAGCTCCTTCCTTTCCCCTGCATCCAAGCTCTTAGCAAACACAAATGAACTATGCCTCTCTGCTCCTTTGTACAGATGGGGAAACTGAGGCACAGAGCGGGAAAGTGATTGATGCAAGGTCATTCAGCAAGTCAGTGGCAGAGCTGGGAATAGAATCCAGGAGTCCTGCCTCCCGCTCCCATGTGCTAACCACAAAAAAGCCTTCCATCAATTCCCAAGAAACAATCAGCTCAAAAACGTACGAGCCGAAAAGGTGCTGATAGCACAGAGTCTAATTGCTAGGAGGGGAATCCCACAAAACATCTATTGACACTTCAGGTTTAGGGCCTAAGCAACTTTAATTTAGTTATGGATATTGAGGATTATAATTCCCGGGGTGTTTCCTATTGATGATCAATGCAGGTTAACTGAATACATTTCTAGTTCACCAGGAAGAGGTGTGGCAAGAACCAGCTGAGAGGCGTTTGAAAGGCACTCTGTGGTTTGAGAAGCACAGCCTTGTGGTTAAGGCACGGGGAGAGTCAGCACATGTGGTTTCTTGGGGAATTTAGCCAAGTTGCTTCACTTCTCTCCATCTCAGTTCCTCCATGCGTGAAAGGAACCAGTACTGACCTAGCTCCTAGGGTAGATTGTTAATGTCTGTTAAGTGCTTTTGAGTTCCTCCGATGGAAAGAATAGTTGAAGCACTAAGTGTATTTATAGTTCAGAGACACAGCATCATTCTCAAGGTTGTAGCAATGTAGCACTGGTAGCAGTGCAGATTGAAATGCAAATGAGGTGAATGCTAAGAGGACTTTTGTTAACAATTTGTCCTTACCATTTCATAGACTCTAGGACTGGAAGGGACCTCGAGAGGTCATCGAGTCCAGTCCCCTGCCCACATGGCAGGACCAAATACTGTCTAGACCATCCCTGATAGACATTTATCTAACCTACTCTTAAATATCTCCAGAGATGGAGATTCCACAACCTCCCTAGGCAATTTATTCCAGTGTTTAACCACCCTGACAGTTAAGAACTTTTTCCTAATGTCCAACCTGGACCTCGCTTGCTGCAGTTTGAGGCCATTGCTTCTTGTTCGATCTTAGAGGCTAAGGTGAACAAGTTTTCTCCCTCCTCCTTATGACACCCTTTTAAATACCTGAAAACTGCTATCATGTCCCCTCTCAGTCTTCTCTTTTCCAAACTAAACAAACCCAATTTCTGTAGATAAGTGACAAACATGTAGGCTCCCAACAAAGCCTAGGACAGTGCGTGCTGGTGATTCAAACAGTAGCCTGTATAACTCAAGGGTTCACATGAGCCATTTGACATCTGATCAATAATACAGCTGCTTCCTGGCAGCACAGTTCTAAACACGGATTGTGCACACAGCACAGCTGAAGACAAGCCCTGGATTTCTCTTCTGACTGCTGGAAGGTTGAGGTAGCTAGTCATTTGATTTGGAATGCATTGAGTGGGCCAGATGCTGACTTCACTTACACAGCTGGAAATGTAAAATATCCCCTCTGAAGTCAAAAGAGTTATTCTGGATTGACACAAGACCCAAATGCAACCTTGTCTGCGTGCAGCTAGGGAGCTTTATTCAGTATTTATAACCAAAATTACTTCAATGACACGTTTTTACTTTTAAATATTCAGCCCATGGTTAGCACGTTTAACATTGAAACACTCCTTTGGTTCAGAGAGAACCCACTAACCCCAAAGAGGTTTGGGATGGAAACAGGGACACAGCTTGCCAGCTTCACGCCTAAAAATCTGATCATTGCTTTAGCTGTTTAGAACTAGACTGGACAGGGGAAAGCAATACTGTCGGGATCTAGCCCAACCTAGGCCGATGTAGAAGATGAACTAGCAGGTCTCTCCAATCACCAACTCGATACCAGCTTAAAACTACCGTCAACTGAGAGTCTCACACAGGCCACATGTTTGTGATGCTATGAGTGATATTGACATTTCCCGTCCAAGCCCTTAATTCTCTGGTGAAAATGTTCCATTCTGGGTTGAAATGTTCCATTATGTTCTCAGCGAAGAAGTGATTTACATCTGGTAAGAATTGCTTTCAGAAGTTTGGGGAAACTTAAAAAAAACGAACCACAACTCAGTGGATTTTTTTTAAAACTTAATTCACATCTGGACTGGAAGGATTTTTTTAAATTTCAGAAGATTTTGTTTGCCAGAGGCTGGGAATGGACAACAGTGGATGGATCACTTGATGATTTCCTGTTCTGTTCATTCCCTCTGAAGCACCTGGCACTGGCCACCGTTGGAAGACAGGATACTGGGCTAAATGGACCTTTGGTCTGACCCTAGTATGGCTGTTCTTATGGTTTTTTAAAAAAATGCATTAAGAGCAGAAAACAGATGCACCATAGAACTAATCCTGCAACTGAAAGAGAAAGGGGATCTTACACTGCACTGCTCGGAGTGGAGCTGTCCAGGAAGAGAGGACTTCAGCCTCCAAAGGGGATGGTGGGGAGCTCTACCTTGCAAGAGAGAGCACGTCTGGAGTGCCTGGCTGCTTCCAGCCACACACACTGAGCTGCATGTTCACACAGGTCACCACAGAGCTCAGGGAAGTGCAAGTGCTGCACCCTCCCCCCTCAAGCAGGTTGTGTCTTTTCCAACAGCACACCCCCAGAGAGAGGACACTTTACAGTGCTTTCAGCAGCCCCTCTGCCTGCACCAGCACGGGGGGAATGAAGGCAGCATGGCCACGCAGCCTTGGGGAGTGATCAGACTGATGAGGTCACACTTAGCTACCATGTTTCAGTACAACATGAGCCAGAACTGCCTCTCTCATGGACTGACTTGTGTCTGTAGAGCACCTAGCACAATGGGGTCCTGGGCCCCGACTGGGCTCTGAGGCTCTAGGGGAGTACAATGCTGCCTCTCCTTACCCTACAGTGTGACCAAACCACACCCCCCGCCAGCACAGCTGTGTGCAGGAGGAACAAAAACCACCGTCCCTCTGTGCACATAACTGATGCACCATGGCCTGTGATCACTTCAGGCTGCAGAGCCCCACAGATCCAATCTATTCTGTACTACAGAGTTCCTTATACTGTGCTCCTCACTGTAGCTGAGCGCCTGCCGGAGCGCATTAAGCAACATGGCCACACTCTCATCCTCTCCCTGCGTGCAGGGGGGCGTTTTGTTTTGCATAGATACACACACACTGCAATATGTTTATATTAGAGAAGGCAAGGCAATGTGCTCAGAGCGGACGGTGGGGTGGTCCTTGGTGCCTGGGGGGGAGGTTCATTCCATGGGCTCAGAGTGATCCCTGAGGAGACTGTCTCCTGCACAAACGAGCTTTGTCCTCACTGTTGAGAGTCCCATGGTGCCAGAGGAGTGGAGCTGCATCCTGGAGCTTTAGGTTCTTTTAGATACCCTGGGTCCAGGCTAGGACGATGAGGATCAGGACCTTGAACTTGATTCGATGTTCTTTGGGAAGCCAGCACAGTGAGCAGAGGACAGGAGTAACGTGTTCCTGGCAGCCAGTGTTGCTAAGGAGACGTGCTGCTGTGCTCCCTGTTATCCTCATGGACCCCCTGTGGGGATGGAGATTGACGTGCTGCTGGCACAGAGACAAGCAGAGCTCCTGGGGGAGAAAGGCTGTGAGAGAGGGAGTGACAGGAAAAGCAAAGCAAGTTTTCCGGCATCAGAAAGTGGCAGGAGACGCAGGAGGGCCCCACTCATTCGACTGAAGGTACAAACAGATGTGGGGTAGGACCCGGATTATTTAGTTGTCTAGCTGTAGAGCCTCGGAGCCCGAGTCATGGACCTCGGTGTACTAGGTGCTGGACAAACCCTTACTTGGGTCAGTTCAGCCAGAGGCTTTTGGCTCAAGCCTCCTGAGGGAAAGAGAATCAACAGCAGCAGAGACCACGCATGGGAATCACCCCTGCCAGCATCTGACAACGAAGCTGCCTCTTCCCCAGCCACTTGTGCAGTTTGAACGCCACATGCATCTAGATGCCCTCCTCAGAGGAATAACTCTGGATCTGGCCCCTCATCGCAGCCTATGAAACGGACCCCAGCACAAAGCCATGTCGTCTTCCACACCATGTCCCACAAGAAGCATCACCGCTGCAAAGCCAGGATTACACATATGCTTCCTCCAGGCTAGGAAGAGGCTACTAGGAAACAGATTCAACCATTAGTAAGAACTCCTGGCCCAGTGCAGAGTTAGAACAGACTGACAGCGATGGGGCTCTGTTAAATTTTTATTAGGGTCAACTCAGCACATGGCCACCAGCGTCAGAGGAACCAGCTGAGAACAGATACGGTCTGAAGAATCAGTCAGGTCATATATCAGCATAACAAAGTAAGGGATGCCTTCTGCTGGCTGGGAAATGGCAAACATCCATGTTCCTCCACTTTCTAATACTACTTTACATTTTGGCAGCACCTAAGTCCAAGGGTCTAAATGCCTCACCACCTTCCCAGAGAGGTAAGTTAGGCTTATTCCCATTTTAAAGATGGAGAACAGGTTCCTAACTCGAGACCCCTTGGTCCTGATTTTCAGAGCTGCTGCGCTCCCGCAACTTGCAAGATAACTCGAGTCAGGCAGCCAAAATTAGAGGCTGCTTTTGAAAATGAGTCTAATCATTTCCAAAAATAACGATAGTGACTGGAAAAGAACCCAGGAAGCCCAGCTCCCCTGCTCTAACCAGCTGATAACACTGTCCAGCTAAGAGCATGGAACTACCCTGTGAATGCATCAGGCAGAGGTTTGTGGGGGTCTGAGCTCAAAAGGCTACCAATTCTATCTTCACTTCTGCATCAGCGCGTTTAGACAACCAGGGCACCCGGGTCTGGCTGCAACGGTGTGATTTTACTATGTGCAGTACTCAGAGCCCTTCCTGGTACGTAAGGAACACAGGCCATCACTTATGGGCCATAAAGTGCACTTATAAATGAAAAGCGGAGACCAGCTGTGGGGAACAGAACATTTACTGTCTTGGTAGAAGAGAAACACAGAGTGTCCTTCTCTCTAAACATCCCTCAGTCAGCCTCCCATTTTGAGCAAACTGGGCCCAGATGCAGCCTCTCCTGAAACCTGACAAATGCTAGGCCCAGAGACACCTGGTCCCTCCCAAGGCAACACATGGTCTCTTTATGCTATACACCCCCTTCAGTGACACCATGAGATAAAAGAGAACCAGGTTCTCCTGTCTGTTCCCTTCACCATCAATCTTTACAGTAACCACGTGTCCGAGTGCTGAACACAGTAGCATGATTGCAGCAGCAAGGCATTCAGCTCCTTGTACGTCTGCTCCCGCCAGTGCGGCAGCAACACCTGGTTGTTGAACACCCGAAGGTTGGGCGTGCCACTCCGTAGCAAGCTGTACAGACAGGACCAGCGACTCTGAAGAGCCAGCCTAGTCCTCCGGTTCAGGATGATGCCCCGAACCGTCTTCTTGATCCTCAGCACCCTCAGGGAGGGCAGGTCGAGGTGACAGAACACCAGGCCACGGCTCTGGGACACATCCAAGTACTCCAGGGATCTGGATTCTAGAGAATAGGAGATGCCCAAGTCTTTGACTGGCACCAGCACATGAAGGATGAGAGTTTTGAGGTTGGGCAGGGCTTTGGTGAGATCTTGCATGATTTCTGGGCAAACCCCTTTGAAGCTCCAGAAGTATTTCAACTCCAAGGTGTGAAGCTGCTGGAACTGGGTCAGCATGGCAACTGAGTATGCAGACCAGTCAAAGGGCAGCTTCATCCTGGTGAGCTTTGGAGATCTCTGGATAAACTTCTCCAAAAGGGTCTGGAAGTTGCTGATCTGGTCCATTTTGGTCAGGCTGACCTGAGTCATACTGCAGATGCCTGGCGGGTAGAAGTCTGGTGGTTCCAAGTGAGTCAAGGTCCAGTTGAGCTCCAGCTCCTGCAGCTCCCCACAGTGGACACTGTCCAAGAAGCGTGAAAGGAAGTCAGCCCATTTGGTCTTCTGGTCACCCAAATCAAAGCTGGCCCTGAGGACTAGCAGGCTAGCGCTGCGAGAGGTCAGGTGATAGGCATACTGGTGGACCCACTCTTTCCATCTCTCAAATTCTCTGGCAGAAACCAGCACCAAATCCATGCCTGACTGGAAGGCCCCCAGTCTCATGAAGTCAGCCACCCTCCAGAGCCTGGGGGTGCGGATCAGCTTGCTCCAGGCTTCACAAACCAAGGCAGCTGTGCACTTCTCCACCTCCGAAAGGAAAGAGAAGACGTGGAGCTGACAGTCCACCGGCAGGAAGCTGAAGGGAAAGTAGGCTGGGCTCCTAGTCCTGCGACCCAGTTGTATGCGACACCCTGAGCCAGCCCTGGCCACGGCTGGGGTTCCCACAGCAGTGACCGCAGCCAGCTGAGGGGGGGCTGCACGCTGACAATGTTTCCTTTTCCGAGGCATCGTGCCCAGCCAACCACAGGCCAGGCCCCACCCAACGCAGAGGGTCGGTGGCAATGATGCTCAACTAGACACGTCGGAGGGAGGCATGTCCGGCTGAGACCTGCTGAGAGAGCATGACACCCTGTTACACAGGATGGACCAGACATCCCCATCAAACCCCCGCTCCAGACTTCACAGCACCCGGTGCCTTGCAGCCAGGTGGCTCCATCCGCTCTGGGATGGGGGGCCATGGCCTCCCTGTTGCCATCCACCTTCCTCTCTGGATTGCTACCCATTCCCCTCCCCCAACCCTACTCCCCCAACTTTCCCACCACCGCCATCTCCACACACACCCCGTCAGTACTGCGCGCAGACCCCCGCAGCAGAGCCCCTCCCTTAGCCCCCCA
>NC_048299.1:279756936-279790387 GCF_013100865.1 Trachemys scripta elegans | reverse complement strand
TGAGGTAGGGGTTTGGGGTACGGGCTCCAGGAGGGAGTTTGGGTGTGGGAGGGGCAGCGTGCAGAGCCCCCATGGCCACCCCAATACCTAGGAGCTGAAGGGACATGCCAGCTGCTTCCTGGGAGCCAGGTAAGGAGCCTGCCAGCCCTGCGCCAACTGGACTCTTAACGGCCCAGTCAGCAGTGCTGACCAGAGTCGCCAGAGTCCCTTTTCGACCGGGTGTTCTGGTAGAAAACCGGACGCCTGGCAATCTGGTTCCAAACACGAGACCACCTTGACGTCTAGAAATGAGAGTAGAACCCAGGTGTCCTTGTAACGCTGCCTACAGTGACTCAAGCGCATGAGACCCGACCTCAGGGCAGACGGTTAGGAACCAGGACACAAACCCCAAATTGATTGTGAATTCTATTCTTCGATTTCACCAACCAGTTATCAAGTGTGAACTCCTCACACACTGTAACAGCCTTACCATGGAGTCACAGACAGTCCTGTTGGATACTGCAATCTATTGTGCCACCCCGGTGAGCCTGCCTTTATGATAGATGGTCTCTTACACCACGAATCACAGCAATATTCAGGTTACTCCCAGTCCCAAAGGACCATTCACTTACCCCAGGTCAATTGCACCATAGATCTCACACCAAAGACAACGCTTGTAGCCAATCCTATAAAAATCTGTATAAAGATTTATTATTTAAGAAAAGGAAATTAGAGTGTTATTTACAAGGTTAAAGCAGGTAACCATAGATACACAAATGTGCTATAAGCTTGAATTTCAAAAGTTAATAGAAGCTTCTATAATAAGCAAGTGTTGTCGTCCTTTAGGGCTAGCCCAGGGTGAGCAGCTGGGGAATCGCTTGTTTGTCAAGAACAAATTGTGTCAAACCAACCTGATAGCTTTCTGTGACAGGGTAACGAGCCTTGTGGATGGGGGGAAGTGGTTGATGTGGTATTTCTTTACTTTAGTAAGGCTTTGGATACTATCTTACATGAGCTTCTCATAAACAAACTAGGGAAATACAACCTAGATGGAGCTACTATAAGATGGGTGCATAACTGGTTAGAAAACCATTTCCAGAGAGCAATCATCTGAGGTTCACAGTTATGCTGGAAGGGCCTAACAAGTGGGATCCCGCAGGGATTGGTTCTGGGTCTGGTTCTGTTCAATATCTTCAGCAATGATTTAGCTAATGGCACAGAGAGTACACTTATAAAGTTTGTGGACGATCCCAAGCTGGGAGGGATTGCAAGTGCTTTGGAGGATTCGATTAAAATTCAAACTGGTCTGGACAAACTGGAGAAATGGTCTGAAGTAAATAGGATGAAATTCAATAAGGACAAATGCAAAGTGCTCCATTTAGGAAGGAACAATCGGTTGCACTCTGTGCATTGGGGGACCACCCTACACCCCCTATGTTCATCTTTATAAAATGATTGTGTGGTATCCAGTGCAAAGTTTGTCATGTTACTCATGATGCACTGAGCATGGTTGTTATAGTAATTGTTATAGGTTATAATTTAATGGATGTAGTTATGAGACTGAAAATGTATCATCGTGGCTTAAAATACGCCCAGGCAAAAACTCTCCAAGAGAAGAGAAACAGCTGTTTCGTGATGCAAGTGCTGGGAGGGAGGGGGGAGAAGCAGGACTCGGCGGCCCGCTCAGGGGAGGAGGCGGAGGTGAGCTGGGATGGAAAGCTGCCGGTGGGTGCAGAGTACACACCAATTTTTCCCTGTGGGTGTTCCAGCCCCAAAGCACTCACTGAGTCGACGCCTATGTCTACAAACACCACACCAAGCAACTGAAGCATTGATCAAAGGGGAGAGCCTGGATGAAGAGCAATCAGCCAGCCTGTGGTGAGAAGTATCTACGTTTGTAAGGGCACTGAAAGTGGTAAGATCAGCTTAGAATGCGTTTTGCTTTTATTTCATTTGAGCAAATCTGACTTGTTATATTTTGACTTATAATCACTTAAAATCTATCTTTAGAGTTAATAAATCTGTTTGTTTATTCTACCTGAAGCAGTGCGTTTGGTTTGAAGTGTGTCAGAGACTCCCCTTGGGATAACAAGCCTGGTGCATATCCATTTCTTTGTTAAATTGACAAACTCATATAAGCTTGCAGCATCCAGCGGGCATAACTGGACACTGCAAGATGGAAGTTCCTAGGGTTGTGTCTGGGACCAGAGATATTGGCTAGTGTCATTGGGTTACACAATCCAAGGAGCAGCTTACATACCAGAGGCGGTGCGTGAACAGCCCAGGAGTGGGGGTTCTCACAGCAGAGCAGGGTAAGGCTGGATCCCAGAGTCAAGGAGTTCACTGGTTCAGACAACACCAGAGGGGAACATCACACACACACAGCAAATGGGAAATGACGGCCTAGGATGGAGTGCTGCGGAAAGGGATCTGGGGGTGTAGTGGATCACAAGCTAAATGAGAGTCAACAGTGTAATGCTGTTGCAAAAAAAGCAAACATCATTCTGGGGTGTATTAGCAGGAATGTTGTAAGCAAGAAACAAGAAGTAATTCTTCTGCTGTACTTTATGCTGATTAGGCCTCAACTGGAGTATTGTGTCCAGTTCTGGGCGCCACATTTCAGGAATGAGATGGACAAATTGGAGAAAGTCCAGAGAAGAGCAACAAAAATGATTAAAAGTCTAGAAAACATGAGCTATGAGGGAAGATTGAAAAAACTGGGTTTGTTTAGTCTGGAGAAGAGAAGACTGAGAGGGGACATGATAACAGTTTTCAAATACATAAAAGGTTGTTACACGGAGGAGGGAGAAGAATTGATCTTAATTCTGAGGCTAAGACAAGAAGCAATGGGCTTAAATTGCAGCAAGGGCAATTTAGGTTGGACTTTAGGAAAAGCTTCCTAACCGTCAGAGAGGTTAAGCACTGGAATAAATTGCCTAGGGAGGTTGTCGAATCTCCATCATTGGGGATTTTTAAGAGCAGGTTGGACAAACACCTGTCAGGGATGGTCTACATAATACTTAGTCCTGCCATGAATGCAGGGGACTGGACTAGATGACCTCTCGAGTCCCTTCCAATCCTATGAGTCTATGAAAATCCTTGCCTCTTCCCCCACCCACTCTCAAGCAGCATAGAGATACCTAGTTCCTTTTGTTTGGGGGCGTTATCCCCAACCTGCCATGTGCTCCGAGCTGCAAGCTCATCCAATGGGAGGAATCCACTTTCATGACTCATCTTCATGGGGGCAAGCAGAACAACAAAGTCCTTTGTCTTCTTTATCAACCCACAATAGTCCATCTGTGTCGATGGACCTTTCATAGAATATCAGGGTTGGAAGGGACCTCAGGAGGTCATCTAGTCCAACCCCCTGCTCAAAACAGAACCAACCCCAACTTAATCATCCCAGCCAGGGCTTTGTGAAGCCGGGCCTTAAAAACCTCTAAGGAAGGAGATTCCACCACCTCACTAGGGAACCCATTCCAGTGCTTCACCACCCTCCTAGTGAAATAGTGTTTCCTAATATCCAACCTAGACCTCTCCCACTGCAACTTGAGACCATTACTCCTTGTTCTGTCATCTGCCACCACTGAGAACAGTCTAGATCCATCTTCTTTGGAACCCCCCTTCAGGTAGTTGAAGACTGCTATCAAATGCCCCCTCATTCTTCTCTTCTGCAGACTAAACAATCCCAGTTCCTTCAGCCTCTCCTCATAAGTCATGTGCTCCAGCCCCCTAATCATTTTTGTTGCCCTCTGCTGGACTCTTTCCAATTTTTCCACATCCTTCTTGTAGTGTGGGGCCCAAAACTGGACACAGTACTCCAGATGAGGCCTCACCAATGTTGAATAGAGGGGAATGATCACGTCCCTTGATCTGCTGGCAATGCAGGGCATAATACCTTCTGTTGGAGCTCAGCACCTCACACTAGTTAATGTCTCTCTCCTGCCTGGTGATTTACTGTCACAGAACCTCACATTGCAACCTTACAATATGGGATATCAATGTCATAAGTGAGGGCAAGTCTACACTACAAAATTAAGTCAACACAAGTTACCTCGCCATAAAGCCATTGGTAATTGAATCGGTTTTATGTGTCCACACCACGCTCCTGTGTTGGTGGTGCGTGTCCTCACCAGGAACGCTTGCACTGATTTAACTGCCAGTGTGGGGCATTGTGGGATGGTTTATGAAAGGCAGCAACAGTTGATGTAAGCAACACTCAGTTAAAGCAGGTAACCATACACTCGGCTAGCTTGATTATCACTTCAAAAGTTTTTTTTCTCTTAATTAATTGGCCTCTCAGAGTTGGTAAGACAACTCCCACCTGTTTATGCTCTCTGTATGTGTGTATATATATCTCCTCAATATATGTTCCATTCTATATGCATCCGAAGAAGTGGGCTGTAGTCCACGAAAGCTTATGCTCTAATAAATTTGTTAGTCTCTAAGGTGCCACAAGTACTCCTGTTCTTCTTTTAACCATACACTGACACTACATCGTCCTAACTACATCAACCTAAGTGATACGCCGCTCGCAGAGGCGGAGTTATCACCTTGGTGTAGTGGGTGAGTTACATCGGTGGGAGCGGCGTTTTAGTGTAGACACCAGGGTAGGCTGCCTTATGCCGATCTAACTCTGTAATGTAGACCAGGCCTGAGATTAATACCAGCAGCAACTCACAAGCATTCCATAAAGACTAAACACAAAACAGATTCTTCTCATTCTAACACCTGTTTGCACAGTACCCACAGGCAGGGGAGCCAGGCGGGATCCAGCCATGTATTGGTCAGTGTTCAACTGAGACTTGGGGACCTTGGCATGAGCAGGCACCTGGTCTGCCAGCCTCACAGTCCTGATTCCCAGGCCCCGCCCAAACCTGGAGATAGAACCTAGGAGTTCTGCCCTCAGGGCCTGCATCCTTCGGTCCCATGGGACCTCCCCCCTGCAGTTTGGTAATGAGTCACTGAGCACCGTGGGCGCCCCCCCGTAGCAGAAAGCCCCCTCAGGAAGAATGGGGGCTGGAAAGAGGAGGCTGACAGGCTGGGTGGCGAGATGAAGAGCCTCTCTGCAGCCCTTTGCTCATCCCGTTCGTGCCCTGCTCCCTGGGGAACTGGCAAAACCATGTGCTGGCTGTCAGGGAGATTTACGAGGGGAGCAAACAGTTATCGCCTGGTTCCTGCCATTCACTTGCCTGCCTGACAGCTCCCACGCTGACCGGTGGGCCAGCCTGTATTCCACCTTGGCCCCCGCGGCCCGCCGGGGATATCAGTTGGCGACTCCTTCACGGAGCCGTGAGCACAGGCATGTATCCGGTGCGGTTCACACCTGTCCCTTTTGTATCTATCGATGTTATAGAGGGCGAACAATTTATGAGTTTACCCTGTATACGCTTTATACAGGGTAAAACGGATTTATCTGGGTTTAGACCCCATTGGGAGGTGGGCATATGAGGGTTAAAGACAAGAACACCTCTGTTAGCTGCTTTCAGGTAATCCTACAGCTGTTAGGGGCCGTGATTCAGACCTGGGTTTGCAGCAGGCTAGCGAGTCTGGCTCAAACCAGGCAGAGCACAGAAATCCTAAGCTGACAGGGCAGGAAGGCAGGGGCAGAGGTAGTCTTGGCACATCAGGTGGCAGCTCCCAAGGGGGGGGTTTGTGATCCAACCCATCACAGTGAGCGCAGCAGATTCCCTGCGGGAGTTTGGAGGTCAGCAGGACATCTGTCCCGCCGGGGTCACCATCTCTGCCATGCTGGTCACCGGTGCTGCTCAGGGAACTACCTGCAGGCAGGACACCTGCCTCTCTCTGCTTTCTGCTGCCGCCCAGGGCCGCCCTGGGGACAAAGCGGTGGGCTGGCGAGGAGCATGGGGTCCGGCGCCGCGGAGCCAGTCCCCATGACCTTCTGACGCCCCGCCCTCACGCCCCCTGTTCATTTCCACCAATGGGACTGCAGCTTGCAAATTAACCGGCAGCGCCTGGTGATGATTGGCTGAGTCACCTCTGCTGTCACACTGATGCCTACCTAATCACCTGTGCTGCTGCTGAAGCGTGCCAATAGACACGGCCATGGGGCATCACAGCCCAGCTCCTCCCCCCAGAGCCGGCGCTAGGCATAAGCTGGCTCAGTGTTTGCGTAAGGCGGGGGGCTATTAATGATTAGTATGTGTTGTGTGTAGCCAGGGCCGGCTCCAGCATTTCTGCCGCCCCAAGCAAAAAAAAAAAAAAAAAAAAAAAGGCGATCGGGGATCCTATAGGGAGTGAGGGACCTGCCGCCCCCGAATTGCCGCAGGTGCCGCCCCTCTCCCTTGGCCGCCCCAAGCACCTGCTTCTTAAGCTGGTGCCTGGAGCCGGCCCTGTGTGTAGCCCCCGTCCATGGGCTGGCACCAGCCCTGGTTCCCGCAGCGCCCCGGCGCGCGCGTCTGATGTGTTTCCAAAGTCGGGGGGGTGTCTGAGGGTTTGGGTCCAGGCCATTTGTCAGCCAGCAGGGGCTGAAAACGTGTGAGGCTCACGGGCAGAGGGCGCCAAGGAGCCAGCCCCTCCGGGCGGTTTGGTGCTACATTAACGCTGCAGGGAGCAGGCGCGGAGTAAGGGAGCTGTAATCCCTGTTTGCAGAGCAAAGCCCAGCCCAGCCTGCCTGCCGCCCCCTAGCTGCCTGCTTCCTCTGGCTTGCCGTTCAGTCCAAGAGCCGCCCACCGCAGACAGCGCCTCCTGCAGCTGGGGCATGTCATTGCCCTATGTGAAAAAGATCAGGGCTGGATTACCCACCCCAAAAAATCTGGCACTGCTGGCACTGTGCCATGACATCATCATCAGGCCAACGCCACAGGTGACGTCACATGTTCCGATGCAGGTGACGTGGCTGGGCACCCCGTGCCCCCAAGCTGTGCGAGTGTGTCGGCCCCCTCCTCCGCCAGCCCTGTATGGGTCCATCAGGGCATCTGGCTGTGCCTGCCCCTGGACTGGGGTGTCTGGTGCAGATGTGCCACCACAAACAGCTGGCACTGCTGGCTGGACACGGCGGGGCCAGGGCACAACCCTCCCCCACAGCTGGACTGGTAGCTCACCGGCCATGGCAACAGAGGCACTATGACATCACACAGTGAGACATCTGCCTTCCCTGGGCATGTGGCGGCAGGAGACAAGGGAGCTGGGAGGCCCCCCAGCTGGCACCGGAGCAGGCTTCCCAGCTCCCCACTTCAGTGCAGGTGCAGGTAGGCCTCAGGACTGTAGCTTTCCCTGGGACTAGGGGTGGGCATCGCAGCCCCGAGAGCTTGGCACCGTGACCAGCCCCTCCATGGATGGATTACCCCCAACCCGAGCACCTGGCTTTCTGGCTGGGCTTTGCAGGGCTGGGTCATGCCCCCCGCAGCCCCTGGCAGGCTGGGCTGGGCACTCACACACACACACACACACACACACCCGCCAGCCCCTGGCACCCTGGCTGGAACCCTGCCTTTGCATGAAATGTGAAGCTTTGTTTCACCCCTGATGTTGCACCTTTGCAAGTGTCACAGTCCCTCAATGCCCCACCCCTGGGCTGGACAGGACCAGGCCCTCTGGCATGTGAACGCCAATTAATGGCCAGCCTTGGGCTCCTTGTTTGGTCTCTAATGCTCCAGTCGCCCCCCTCCCGCCCCCCCTCCCGCAGAGATGTCAATTTGTTGCAGGAGAGTGACCCAGACCAATCCAAGCGCTGCGCAGCAGCCCCGCACACCCCATTCCCAGTGTGTCTGGGGGTGCCGGCAGCGTGCTGGGACACTATAGCAGAACCAAGCCCTGCTGGCCTGCGTTATGTCCTAATCTCTGCTGGGGGGGACCTGTAGGAGCCCAGTTTGGTGGCCAGGAATCACACCCTCTGTCTGTCCTAGTGAGTGGACGTGCAGCTCATGTCCCCAGGTCTAGGTTGCTCTGTCTGAGCCTTTTAAAAAAGCTTTCCAGGCTAATATCCTGCAGTGGTGAGTTCCGCGGGTTAACAACATACCGCTTCCTTTCAGCCATCTCCCCACTAGCCTGTACCTTGTCCTCCAAGCATGGGATCTGCCAGACACCTCTCCCCCAGCAGCCCAGCCCTCAGCACTCCCTGGCCCCTGCTACTGCCCTCTCAGAACCTCTGCTAGCTGCCCCAGCCCCCATCCACTGCCCACAGCCGGCTGAGACCCAGGCATGAGCCACGAGAAGGGGGATGGGGCAGGAGACACGTCCTTGCCCGCCATCACTGCTCGAGGCCTCGCCGTTTGAGCTGTCAGTGAACTAGAACCATTGTGCGGGGCACTGGGTGGCCCCCACCTAGCTGTGGCTGAATTCCCCTGGGGCTGGTGGAGCCCTGTGCGCTCTGGGAAGGGGGCTGCTCGGGCGGGGCTGAGCCGAGGCAAGCTGATCACAAAGGGGAGGACACTGGGAGAGGTTCCCCGGGCTGGCATTGAGCTCAGGGCGCTCCCTGACCTTGTGCGTCAGCCTTGACACTGCTGCCCATGAGGGGGGCTCATCACACGTGCATCTGACACCTGCTCTTAATGATCATTTATGTCTCCTGCGGCATCACCCCGGGGCCCCATGGCGCTGGGCAAAGCAGCCAGGGCTCTCACTCTAGGGCTGGGCCGAACGGGGGATTGGAAGTGACAAACCCCGGGGGGGGGGCGGGGGGGTCTCCATGGTCCTACCCAGCTGCCTGCCCTGCTCCTCTCTGGGGGCTGCTGGCATCGCGGCAGAGGCAAAGGTGAAGCAGGGCCCTGTGGCCCCGGGGACTCCGTCCTGGGGGAAGTGGCAGGGTCAGGCCTGACAGGTGGCTTTGCCCCCACAGCATGGAGGCCGTTGCGCAGTACCCCTCGGCCCCACGCCCTTGGCATGGCCGCGTCCAGCTGAGCTTTGAGGAGCTGACCCCTGCGGGGCGGCGGCGGCCCAGAAGCAGACTCAGCCCCAGTCGGCTCCACAGCAAGCACCGGGCCAGCTCCTTCGACGACGTCCTGGTGGACGAGTTGGACATGCTCCAGGATGCAGCGGCCACCGTCATCCAGGCCGCCTGGCGCGGGTACCAGGCCAGGCAGCAGCTGTGCGCTCAGTACCACGCGGCCGTCGCCATCCAAGCCGGCTGGAGGGGATACCTCGCCAGGGAGCGGCTGGCCAGCCAGAGGGTGGGGGCGGCTGAGCAGCAGGGCTACGCGGCCAGGAGGGAGCATGTTTGGGCCGAGCCAGAGCTCAAGGAGGAGCAGGCTGCCGTGGTGATCCAGGCCCACTACCGGGGCTACAGGGTGCGGTGTGAGATATACAACCAGAACTTGGCAGCCACCATCATCCAAGCCCACTACAGGGGATACCGGACACGCCAGGCATTAGCAGAGAGCCACAGAGGTGCCACCACCATCCAAGCCCACTACAGGGGGTACCAGACACGCCAGGCATTAGCAGAGAGCGACAGAGCCGCCACCACCATCCAAGCCCACTACAGGGGGTACCGGACCAGGCAAAAGCTAGCTCACGCCAGGGCCGTGCCCCGCCCCACCAGCAGCCTGAGGGACTTCTTCAGCAAGACGTACCGAGGGCTCATCAACTACATGACGGGGGCGCAGGAGGCCCCGTCCCCCACCAGCCTGGCGTCCAGGACACACGGCCTCGCGGGGGCCCAGACGCCGCTCGGCTTCCCTGCTCGCCGGCCAGGGGAGTGCAGGGCTGGCAGGGAGAAGCTGACAAAGCTGCCAGGTCGGGCGCAGGGAGGGGGCACGGCCCCCCCTGCCTTCAAGAAATGCTCCAAGTGCGGGCGGAGCACGATGGTCTGGGTCCTGGTGGGGGAGGGGAGGGGCACGGACTACGAGTCGGATACCAGCTCGGAGGGACCTTATTACCACATGCAGGGTCTCCCCTGGCAGGCGGCACCTGGCCACCCCAGCGCCAGGAGGGAGGGCACCGGCTACAGTGATGTTGCTGAGCAAGCGTGCTACGGAGCTGGGCATGGCAGCGCTCAGGCCCGACAAGCCAGGGCCTACCGTATGGAGAGAGCTGAGGAAGCAGTCTACAAAGGGCACCGTCACTGGACGGGCACCCCCCCAGCAAGCAGGGGTGAAGATCGGGCTGTCCCCAAAGTGTGGCATCAGGGCAGGGAGAAAGGACAGAAGGGTCGCCCCTGTGTGGCCCGGGCAGCAACCCGGTGCAGGGAGCGGGGCAGGAGCAGCACGACTGGCCTGCGTGCCAAGATGTACCACTCCTCTGCCAGCTTCCCCCCGAGCTCCAAGTGCCAGCAGGCCACCGCGGGCACAGACGCAGCCTGGCTCTCCAGCGGCTTCCGGCCCAGCCAGCCCGAGGTCGAGAGATGGGTCTTCAAGACCAGGAAGCGGTACTGGCAGCTGGCGCGGGCAGCCACACGCATCCAGGCCTTCTGGCGGGGCTGCCAGGCGCGGCGGGCACTGCGTGAGCAGAAGGAGGCCGCCATCAGGATCCAGTCGGCGTTCCGGGGTTACCGGACCAGGACCTACCTCTCCACGGCAGGCATCCTGAGCGGGGGCGAGACGGAGGAGGAGTCGGACAGTGTGTGGAGCTGCCCGTCAGTGCGGTGCCGCTAGGCCAAGATGCCCCGTGTGGGGCAGGGAGGGGGGCGGTGCATGGGTTTGTTACCCTGCCAATCCCAATAAAGCTATAGTAATTGCAGCTTTTCCAACGACACCCGCTGGCCGGCTCCTCCAGTGCGCCAGACACTCACCCAAGCCAGGGAGCTGACTAGTGCTACCAGCCCACAGGCACAATTCACCCAGGGGGAAACTGAGGCCCGTAGCCGGGTGAGCGACTCACCCAGGAAATCAGTTGGATGCAGTGTTGTTGTAGCCATGCCGGCCCCAAGATATTACAGAGCCGAGGTGGGAGAGGTGATATTTTTTATAGGACCAATGTCTGTTGGTGAGAGAGAGAGATGCCTCGTGTTACCTCACCCACCTTGTCCCAGGAAATCAGTGGCAGAAGAACCCAGGACTTCAGATTTCCCTCCACCCCCTCTCCCCTGCACCCTACTCACTCCCCTCCCAGAACCAGGACTAGGATGCAGGAGTCCTGAAGTCCAGCCCCCCCAGCCCCACTCCCCTCCCAGAGCTGGGGGCAGAACCCAGGAGTCCTGTGCTGGTAAATGTCACTCACACACATAAGGCTTGGCTAGCTGGTGTGTCTTGAGGGGAGGGGGGGGCTCTCGGTTATCTCACTCTCCAGCCACTTCCCCCACACACATACCCACACTGGATCTCCCCTGCTGCAGCAGTGCTGTGTCAGTGGCTGGGGGCGGGGGGGGAAGTGTCTGTCTACACTGCAATGAACCACCCATGCCTGGCTGGTGTCAGCTGTTGGGCTCACGGGGCTCGGGCTGTGGGGCTATAAAACTGCAGCGTAGCCAGTGGGGCTGGGCTGGCTGGAGCCTGGGCTCTGGGGCCCCGTGTGGACGGACAGCGGCCGACGCAGGCCAGCCACGGTGGTTAATTGCTGTGTGGACGTACCCTGGGAGGCCCCTGGTAGGGCTAGTGAGGAGACAGGGCTGCAGGGCATTGAGTGTGCAGCTGCGCCCAGCTCCGCGCCTCTGTTCCCCCCCCCTGCCCTGTCTGAGCAGGGCTGTTCAGAAGGGTGGGCTGTCACGCCCGCCCCATCATCTCACAGTCGGCACCAATGTCAGAGGCTTCCAAGGAAGATGTAAGCCCCCACAATGCAGGTTAGTATGCCATATCTACCTGGGGGTGTGGGAAGGGCACTTCCCCCCTGGCCCTGGCTCCCTTTATGGCCTGGAGTGTGGGGGCCAGTGGAGAAGGTTTTTGTTCATAGATAAACATCTGCATCAGAGTGTCGAGTCTCACTGAGCCACCTGCCTCACCAGCACCCTGCAGCAGGGAGTTGCACAGGTTAACCAGGTGCTGCAGAAGTGTCCAGTGTTCCAGCCAGGGCGTGTAGAACGCAGCAAGGCCTCTCCTCCTCAGTGCCTGCTCCCACCAAGCCAAATCCCATCAGATCCTGGACCAAAAGGCGCGTTCCTGGTACGGTCAGGACGGGTGGGGGAGGGGGCGACCACTGCAAGTTCATTTCCCAGCTGGGTCGCTCAAGTTTGGCTGGGCTGTGATTGGCTGCTGCCCTCAGGAAGGGGCGTGGCCACACACCGGAGGGGCTCAAAGGCCCCTTTCCTCTGCCCAGCTCAGAGACAAACACAGGGCCTGATCCTGCAAGGTGCCGCTCGCCCTCCAAGCCCATCAATGGCAGGATGGTGCCCCAATATGGGGACCCCCCAGGTCTGAGCCTTCCCAGCTGGGCACCCCCCCTCCAGCGCACGAGAGCCGGGGGCCACGCTGCTCAGCTAGCCCGACACTGGCACCACCGGCACCGCCAGCCACCGTCCCTGGCGAGTTTATTGGGCCCTTTTTGGTTTTGCATTCGCAGCTGCTTGTGAGACCTGCTTGGAAACGGCGACGCAGCGTCTGGCTGCAGGACACCCGTGGCATACGCAGCTACCTAGGGCACCATGAAATCTGCGGCATTCGCTGCAGCCCCAGCCCCGGCGACTATCCCTCGGCCAGCCCCACCCTACAAGGGGCAACTCCCTCCGCCCCACCTCTTACCCTTCCCCCTGCTCCGCCCATGGCCCGCGCCCATTCCACCTCTTCCCCCAGCGACCCCGCACTCACGGGCAGCGGCGGGAAGCAGAGCAACCCAGCTCCAGTCTGCTCTACTCCGCCAGCTCCCAGCGGCGGCGCTCCACTTCCCGCCACCGGTGAGCGCAGGGAAAGGACACTCCCGGCTCTCACCAGCGGCGGGAAGCAGAGACACGCGGCCCCAGCCCGCTCCGCTTCCCTTGCCCCGGCCCCGGCCATGTCGCTCAGGTTGGACAAAGGACGCCCCCGGCTCTCACCAGTGGCGGGAAGCAGAGAGACGCGGCCCCAGCCCGCTCCACTTCCCTTGCCCCGGCCCCGGCCATGTCGCTCAGGTTGGACAAAGGACGCCCCCGGCTCTCACCGGCAAGGGGAAGTGGAGCACCATGGCTGGGAGCTGGCAGAGTGGAGCGGGCTGGGACTGGGCTGCTCCGCTTCCCACCGCTGCCGGTGAGTGCAGCGGGGATCCCTTTCCCCAAGCCCCCTCCCCTGAGCGACACAGCTGGGGCCGGCGTGAGGGAAGCAGAGCGGGCTGCTCCCGGCTCCCCGCTAGTCCCCCAGGGCCACTCTGGGCCTGTGGGGCCCCCAAAAGTGGCCCCCCACAACTCCTGCCTCCCAGATCGGGGGGGGGGGAGGCCTGGGGCCCCACACAGCCAAATGGCTAGGGACGGCCCTGTCTGTCTGCCCCATGTAGGGTGACCAGATGTCCCGATTTTATAGGGACAGTCCCGATTTTTGGGTCTTTTTCTTATATAGACTCCTATTACCCCCCACCCACTGTCCCGATTTTTCACACTTGCTGTTTGATCACCCTAGCCCCATGCGGTGTGCCCTCTGCTCCTTCTGCGACCCCCCTGCACTCCCACGGCTGGGTGGGGCGCGTCTGTCCCGGAGCACGAACTGCGGGCGCTGGCTGTGGAAATATTAGCACCGCCACCATCAGCCTGTTGTTCTCCACTCCAGCCTGAGGGCCTGTCCGGGGAAAGCCAGCGAGAGCCCTCACCACTGCATTCTGATCGTCTCCCAGCCACGGGGGGACTTTCTAGACAGGGGGCAGTCGCGGGGGAGGGAGAGAAGCAGGATGGGGGGATCAGGAACGTCACAGTGCGATTGTGGGGCAGGAGCCATCACCCACGTGAGCAGGGCTCCCAGGAGCCAGACGGTGGCAGGGACTTTGGTTTTCAAAGATCCGTTTGCCCCACCACACAGTCACAGTGGCTAAGAAACTCCTGGGCTCAGCTGGGGGCCTGACCATGGGGCCAGAACAAGGAAGCTAAGAGAGCCCCCAGCCGAGCTGGGGTTCTGGGGTACGTGTGAGCAACGGGGGACATGGGAGGGCTCAGGCGGCCCAGGGAAGGGAATCTAAGCCCAGGAGGACGCCCCAGGACTAGAACTAGCCACGAGGCTCTGCCCAGGCCAGGTGGCTTGGAAGTGACGGGGGTCCACTCCCGGCAGAGGGTAACAGAAAGGGCTGGGCCAGGCGTACCAACCCCCAGCTCTGGCCGCCACGTGCCTGTGGAAACCGTCTGGCCTTCAGGGGTGAACGGACGGGAGCGCGTGTGGGTGCCCATAGAGCCAGGCTGGGTTTTGTAGGTCCTACAAATATGGCGCTTTTCCATTTCTCCTGACAGTGACGCAATTTTATTTCTTTCATTAAAAAACACCCCCTCCCCTGCCCCCGGCGATTCTTTCAGCTCTGGGAGACGTTTCCCTCCCTTGGCCAGGCCGGCGACGCCCTGGGGGTCCTAGGTGGCTTCACAGTGTCTCTAGCCGTGCAGGGGAGTCCAGGAGCAAATGAGGGTCACCCTGCGATGCAGCCGACTGGCTGGGCAGACGGCCTGTCTAGCCCCCGCACCCCTGGGAACCAACCATGCCCGGTGCTGGTGATGCCCAGGCAGCTCCACCAGGACAGACCCGGCTCCCTCTCTACTCGCCCTAAATCACAGTGGGGCAGAGCTATCACAGCTACAGGGACGCAGGAGAATGGTCGGGGTCACATCCACACTGGAGTGGGGACGGGGGGGTCTGTCCCACTGCCCTGCCCTAACGCCCCCATCTCCCCACGGTGCCTCAGCAGTGGATCTCGTAGGCGATCTGCGGCTGGAACGCAAGTCCCTGATTGACAAACAGTTCGCTGGCCTCCCGCTCGCCCTCCTCCTCCCCCTCCAGGGTCTGCGTGGCCTGGTCCTGCAGCGGCTCCGGAAGCCCCGGGAAGGCCCCGGCCAGCCCCTCGGGGTCCTTGTAGGTGGCGAAGAGCGGCTTGGTGCGGTCGATGACGAACATCTCGTGGCCCCGCTCGTCGCGGTACTCCTCCAGCTGGGCGAAGGTGGTGGGCCCGTCTGAGTAGTCGTTGACGTAGAGGATGTTCTCCTCCTTCTTGGCCTTTTTCCGCTTGCGGTGCTTCCGGTAGATCATGACGATGAGGAGCAGGGCGACGAGGGCCAGCAGCGAGATCCCTACGGCGATGGCCGTCTGCGTGGCCATGCTCAGGGCGTTGAAGTCCATGCTCTCCATGTCGTAGAGGGGCTCCTGGCTGACGTCCACGGAGGCTGGGTAGGTGCGCGGCGGCGGCAGCGGCTGCTGCTGGGAGAGGTTGACCGTGAGGTGGAAGAGCACGCGGGCCGTGCCGCCCGGGTTGGAGGCCTCGCACGCGTACTTGCCGGCGTGGGCCACCGTGATGTTGTTGAGGAAGAGCATTCCACTGCCCGTGTCCGAGTCGAAGCGCTCCCCGCCGCTGCGCTCGCGCAGCTCCGCCCTCCCACCCAGCGGCCTGGCACTCACCGTGGCGGGCCCTGCCCGCACATGGGCCACCTTCCGCCAGCTCACCAGCGGCTGTGGGTAGCCGGAGGCCTGGCAGGAGACCCGCAGGTCGTCCCCGAGCCGGGCCGTCACCTCCAGCGGCTCCACCTGCACCACAGGCGGGATGCAGATCAGGCTGTTCCCAGAGATGTCCAGCAGGCTCTGGTAGGCCAAGCGGGGGGGCTCCGAGCACACAATCTTCTTGTCCAGCGAGCTGAGGAGACGCTGCCCTTCCTCCTTGATCCAGGCGCCGAGCCAGTGCAGGGCGCAGTCACATCGCCAGGGGTTTTCTGCCAAGAGAAGCTGGGTCAGTCGGGACGGTGTCCAGTCACCTGACCCCCACCCCAGGCCAACCAAGGGGCCAGTTGACAAAGAGGCAGGTCCAGCCGCAGCTCCAGGGAGCCGGGGCGGCTAGCTCGGGGGAATGGGCTGAAAGTCAGTCGAAGGAAAGTCTGGCTGAAGCTGGGGGATTTTCCCTGCAGGGAGAGCCGGGGGGGGAGGGGGCTCACGGGCTGAGCACAGGTGAGGGGGGCTGAGGGGCGACCGATCTCCCACGGGGGCAGGCTGGTTACGCCTCGCCCCTCTCCAGCACGTCGTGCCCTGAGGGAGCTTCGCCAGCCTCCACACCCCAGCGCTATCGTCCCCGCTGCACTGCCGGGGGGTGACTCAGGGTCCCACAGGGCGCGTGTGCCGAGCCGGGAATCAAACCCAGGTCTCTCGACTGCCCGCCCCGGGCGCTAACTGCTAGATCCGCCGCCTCTCAGAGACGCCCGTCAGGTGGAGCCATGTTGAACGACACCATCGCTGGGGGAGTATCCTGGGGGACCAGTCAACACCCTCTATCCCCCCTGGACAACAGGGGGCAGCCCCATGGCAGCTAATTCCCCAGGCCTCGCTGCCCGAGCCAGGGCCCCATCTGCTGTGCCGGGGAGTGGGGGGGGAAAGGTCCCACTCAGCAGCCTGCAGCCCCCCTCCCGGTGCAGAGCCTTGGCTCTCTCTGCCAGCTCCCTGCTCTGCTTCGTGGCATCCAGGCCAGAGAGCTGCCTGGGCCCACACACCTGAATGGGTGGGGATAGGGGGGTCCAGCCAGGGTCAGGGCCTGGTCACCGATTATTATTGGACTTTCCAGAGGGAGCCCTTGGTCCTGCCAAGCAACAGGACCAGCCGATTCCCTCCCGCCCCGCCTGACCTGCAGGTGGCGCTGCACAGGTGGGCTGGCGGTTACCTGTCAGCCTCAGCACCTGCAGGCTGACGAGGGGGCGCAGGGCGGCACGGCTGATGGTGCGCAGGTTGTTCTTGCTGAGGTCGAGCAGGGCGAGGGAGGAGAGCCCCGCCAGCACCTGCTCCTCCAGCGTCTCGATGCTGTTCTCCTGCAGGTGCAGCTCCTGCAGCCTCTGCAACGGAGTGCGGGGAGGGAGGGTCGCCTGCAACGGCTGCTCGCTCGGCCGCTGGAGAGCGCTGGGCTAGGCCAGCGGGGCTGACACCCGCCAGCAGACACGGCCCGACACGCCTGACATGCACACACGCGTGCAAACTCGCGCAGGCACATGTCACGGTGCACACATCCACGCCCCGAGACCCCCCCTCCAGAGGCTGACGTACGCCCGCCGGTTCCCACCCCAACTCGCATACACATCCCCCCCACACACACACCCAGAATGCCGCAAGCCCCTGCCCTTCACGCTGCGAGCCACAAGAGACCCCCCAGTTTCCCAGGGACCCTGGAGGCTCAGCTCTTTCCACAAACCGTCCCCTGGGAGATGGGGGAACATGATTCCCGCGTTACAGGGTGGGGGAATCCGGGCTTCCAGCCCCTCGGCTGTTGTGTCCAGGGGCTGGACAGGCGCGGGAGCTGCAGCCAGCCGCAGTCTGAGGCCGGGCAGCGGGGTCTCCGCTTGGCACTGGAAACAGCGCCGCCAAAACCCAGGGCCATCACCTAGATACGCGCACGTCCATTGCATGTGGGCATGGGCGGGCTGGGCAGGGAATCCAGGTGACCCCGCCCTAGGGGAAGGTAATGGCCCCTCCATCCACAGCCACATGGCTCCCTTACAAGCCCCCTTGGGCTGGAGTGAGCTGGCACCGCATGCAGCCCCCTTGGCGACCGCTCCAGGCTGCCCAGGCAAGCCGGGGCTCCTTCCCCCGGCCTCATCCCAGGAGCGGAGCACCTGCCTCCCCCCTCACCTGCAGGTCACAGAAGGTGAAATCCAGCAGCTTGGTGATCTGGTTGCCAGCCAGATAGAGGACGCGCAGGTGCTCCAGGCCCTTGAAGATGCTGCTGTTGAGAAGGTGGATGCGGTTGCCGTTGAGGGCCAGCTCCAGCAGGTGCTGCTGGCTGCGGAAGGCGCCCGGCTCCAGCGCCGAGATGGTGTTGTTTTGCATGTAGAGGTAGTGCAGGCCCCGCAGCGCCGCCAGGTCCTGCTGGTGGATCTGTGTGATGCTGTTATCCTGCAGGAAGACGGTCTGCGGAGGGGACACGGGGTGAGAGCAATGCCCTGGCTCCACCCCCCAGGGGGGCACTGCCCTCCCCAGCCCCCCGCAACCTCCCTGCCCTATGGTGAGAAACAGATGCATCTCCCCCTGGAGTAACCCAGAACCTCTCTCTCCCACATGCCAGGCCTTGGCCAAGGGTCTCCCATACCAGCCCAGGCAGGGATAAAGCCCCAGTAGCTCTGTCACTAGGGCATCTGCTCAGGGGTCGGGTACCCAGTGCACATGGGGGTTTACCCAGAATGCACTGAGGCTTATCACAGCACTGGCCTTTCCTTCCTCTCTCCTGGTTTCTCTAGCCTCGTTCGGTGGTTGCAGGCTGGCAAGGGGCCTGCTGCCCGGTTCACCTAGTGGACAGGGTGGGGCTGTTACTGCCGACAGCCCCTTCTGACCCAGTCCCCGTGGAGTCTACACCAGGAGGTAGGTGCTCAGGGCATGACATTTCCCCCAGTCCTAAGCACTGTAGCTAAGTCGAGTTAATTTTCACGTGTAGACCAGTCCTTGCTATGCAGACTCTTCCAGCACAGCATCACTACGATACAGCCTTTCCTCTCCATCCACAGCGCTGAAACCCTCGCCCCGGCATCAGGGCACCATCCTTCTCTCTAGCCCCGACAAATGCAATCTTCCCCGCTCCTCTCCCAGCCGGCCCCTTTGACCACGTGGCCCCCTCTCTTTGGATCCCTCGCCCGGCTCCCCCTTCTCTGGCGCATCCAACACGAGCTGCTGTCTTCGGCTGCGGGTGTGTTGAGACAACTGCCTGCCATGAACCAGTATCGTATCCTTGTTCTCCCCCACCTGTAGCCAGCTGTTGTCTCTTGCCTTGTACTTAGCCTGGGCAGGGACTGACTTTTTATTCTGTCTGTACAGCGCCTAGCACTACCATAATAATAATGGGCGCCTGGGTTCTATCCCTGACCTTGGGCTGGTCCTGTCCCATGTCAGTTTCCCTCTCTGTAGAAGGGGATAATGACCCTCCCCCCCTCGCCCCCCAAGGGTGCCTGCTGGATGGATGCCAACATGAAACTGGGTGGGCCTGGGGGTGCCCAGCCGTACCTGGGTGGACGGGTGGATGCTGGCCGGGATCTCCTTGAGGCCGAGGGAGCCGCACTCCACGGTCATGCTGTAGCAGCGGCAAGTGGCGGGGCAGCCGTTGGTCCTGAGCGCCAGCAGGGCCAGGAGGAGGAGGGGCGAGACAAGCAGGGCCATTTTAGACCAGCTGGCAAAGAGACAGAGAGCGGGGGCTGAATATCGCTAACGCAGAACAGATCCCCTGCCCCAAACCCCACCGCGCCTGCGGAGCCGGGGCTAGAACCAGGTGCCCTGGCCCCAAACAGCGCGCTTGCCCGCTGAGCCAGGGGAGATCTTCCTCGGCCCAGCCCCAGCGGTAGGTCCCTGCTCCTGGACACAGGTCCAGCCACCAGAAGGCGACGCTCACATGTGAGTCCTACCCATCCATCCCCAAACCAGCCTGGGGCTCCTACAGCCCAGAATCAGCAGTCAGCCTGGCTGAGGCTCCATGGGGAAGGCCCCTCCCTGGCTGGGCCTAATGCAGGGCAAATGCCAGGCCCTGCAGAGCGGCTCCGGGCAGGGCTGCGTCTGGCAGCCTGGAGGAGGCGCTGTAGGCGGCTGGCTGGGACAGGGTGGTGGGGGGTGAGTGATGGGGGAGCAGTGACACCGCATTCCCCAGGGTGTTGTGTTAAAGGGACATAGCTCTTATTAGACGAGGTGGGGAGGGGCACCCCTTGCCAGCTCCCAGGCGTTAGCCCCCAAGTTTGCAAGCCCCTCTCTTGGCAGGCGGGAGAGAGACGCTCCAGCGGCTTGGGTGCTGGCCTCCAGAGCAGAAGCTCCCCCTCCCTGACCCCTCCGGTGCCTGGGACGGCCCCCCGAGCTCTGAGGAAGGGCCCAGCGCTGATCCCACCCCTGGAGCGGGCGGGCTCCCTGCCAGGCTCAGGTCTCTCCCTGTGACCTGTCCCACAGAGCTGGGGGCGCAGGGGTGGGGTACCACCAGCTGTCTGCTGGGGATTCACAAGTTTCTTTCACTCATTTGTCATTGTCTGGGGAGATTGTCTGATTTCCAGTTCCACAGCCGCTGGCAGAACAGTAGTGGACCCCCCCCCAAGGAGTAGCAATGTGTGTGGGGGGTCCCCTACCCCTCTGGAATGGCCATGGGGACCAGGAGAGCTGCCTCAGAGAACACTGCCAACAATGGCGTCCAGGAGCCCCGGGACCGGGCCACCACTGGCCATTTGTCCCCCGACACCCACAAACCTGCCCCGGGGCATCCCCTTAACTAGGCCCAGGCCCTGGAGCCCCGCAGAGTCCGGTGCTGCCGCAGAGCCGGCCCGGCGGGAGCACAGAGAGGGGGGTCTTCTTTTCCCATTTGCTTTGGGGCACAGCTTCGCCCCACAGGTGAGGGGGGAGTAGCAGGGTGGGGCCCCTGGGCTGGAGATGGGCATGAGGTGCCAGGGACTCATGGAGACAGGGCAGCAGGAGACGCTCCCAGGCAGCGAGGTCTTTCCTACTATGGCAACGGTGGGAGACCCGCTTGGCCCACCGGACCCCAGGCTCGGGCCCAGCCGCTCTGCGCGGGCGAAGCCAGGCCAGGGACAATGGCACACTCATCAGTTCACTGCCCCCTCCCCACCCCCGAGCAGGCAGAGACAGCTCAGCGCCTCCTAAACCCATTAGAGGCTTTGGCTCCCGTCTCAAGCAATCAAGCAAAGCCCCGAATGCCAGCGTCCCCCCCGAGATTCTCCATCCCGGTGCCGACCCTGCCAACGGGAGGCCACGGCCTTGGCTCACTCAGCAGCCTTCAGATGGTGAGGACTCCCCGGGCACTGGATACTGTGAGCCGAAAGGGAGCATGGTGCCGAGCCCTGCACTAACCCCCGAGCCAGGCTCCCCTCCTGTCCTGACGCACGGCCTCATGGGCATAGCCCCGGGAGGGCTCAGGAGAGCCGGGTTCAACTCCCGACTCTGCCACAGACTCCCTGCGTGACCCTGGGAGAGTCACTTACTGTGTGCAGCGGTGTAAACAGAGGGGAGCCCTCACCTCCCCGGGAGGATGAACCCATGCAGGGCGGAGCAAGGGGCCAAGGAAGTGCCTAGAAGTAAGGTTTTATTGCACCCACCAGAGTCCTAGGCCCGTCACAGAGAGCACAAGGGAGAGAGGCCCCTGCCCACCCCAGAGACACCGAAGGCGGACGCTGGGTACGCTCACAGGCCCTGTTCATGGTCCGTGCTGCTGCAGGTTCAGTTCCCGCTTGTTACTGTTTGCCATGGCTTGTGTCAAGGACTTGGGAGACCTGTAACCATGCCAATGGGCAGCCCAGGCTGGGTCACACCCCTGGGTCGGTGTGTGTGCAGCAGAGAGCCCCCTTTATTCCCATTGCAGCCCCACCCCGTTTCCTGCGTGCACCCCTAAGGCCCAGCGCTAGGCCAGCCGAGCGCAGGGCTTTTGGCACAGGTGCAGCTAGTCACAGGGCAGTGAAGCCGCTGGCTTGTCCCGGTGTGATGGGCTGGTCCCAGCCAGATCTGTGCCCGGCTGTTCCTCTCCCCAGCCATTCTCGGGGCAAGAGTCCGGCACAGCGGGGGGGAAACGGCCGATTTGCTGATCCCCGTCCAATGCTCTGTCACCGGAGCAAAGAGGCCGAATCCGAGAGTTGATATTCCCACACCGAGCATCTACTCGTGGCTAATAGACGCCCCGACCGTCACCTGGGCAGCGAATCCAGCCTGCCGCGGAGCCGTCCAAACGCTGTCTGCACCCTGCAGGCCCCTGGCTCTGAGTGCTGGGTGGGCTGTTCCTAAACTGGACCCAAGTGGATTGCAGACTGACTCATAGAAGATCAGGGTTGGAAGGGACCTCAGGAGGTATCTAGTCCCACCCCCTGCTCAAAGCAGGACCAATCCCCAGACAGATTTTTACCCCAAGTCCCTAAGTGGCCCACTCAAGGATTGAACTCACAACCCTGGGTTTAGCAGGCCAATGCTCAAACCACTGAGCTATCGCTCCCGCCACCCCCAAAAGGCCAGGCCATGCCACACTACACTGGGAACCACGCTCCGTGCCCACTGCCCCGCTAGACACATCTTGGAGCGGTGCAGCCCCCTCTCTGGAACCGTCCCAGAAGCACCGACTGGATGGGTGCCGGAGCTGACGGTGCCCGGGGCAGGCTGGCAGGGGTCGAAAATGAACCGGCACAGCGGGTGGCCGGCTGAGACTACAGTTCCCAGCATGCACTGCTGCTAGCCCCTGTAGTCCCAGCAGGCTGCACCTCCCCTATTAAAGGCCAGGGCAGATGCCACCTGCTGTGTTTTACGCCATTTAAAGGGCAGGCATCATTTGGGCCAAGGAGGGGATCCCTGTCTGCCTGGCCCCGGGCCGCCTTCATCCAGAGCTCACGCTCGCTCCAGCACTTCGGTAACTGCCTTCCAGTCCCTTTGAGGCATAACAAGCAGAAAGCCCGCTTGGCTTGATTAAAATGTCATCTGGAGCCCATGGCAGCCGAGAGAGCGAGTGGGCAGCCATCCATCTGCTCACCGGAGGAGGCCAGCAACTAGCCTCCAAGCTGCTGAAGTCTCGCAGGCCCGGGTAGCTGCCTGCTTCTGCGCTGGGAGCATCCGTCCAACTCAGAGACGGTGGGGAGGGGAGCCCGGTTCCCGCTGCCTGGTAGGGGGCCGCTGAAGTGACCCATGCAGACACGCTGCAGGAGATGGATGCAGGTGCTGGCCGGAGCCATGCAGTGGAGCGTGTGCGGGGGGTGGAGTTCGGGGACGTTAATCCCCCCGCCCACCGTGCCGTCCAGCCCTGCTCAGAGAAGGGGGTACATCGCCAGCAGCCCCTGGCACCTCATCTGCATTCACGCTCCCCCTGCTACTACCCCGGGAAGCAGCGCCAGGGCTGACCGTGCCAGGAAACATTAGAAACGAGCCCCCAGCGCAGACACTGCCCCGTCTCTCTGCAGCTCAGACCCCGTCTCCTCCTCCATCTCTGGCCTGAGCCCATCCCCACCTCTTTCCCGGGGAGCCGGCGATGATCCCACGCCACAGTCCCTGCTGGGAGAAGGTGCCTTCTCCCGCTTCTCCATGGCTCTGCAAGCAGAGACCTTTGGGCTCCCACCCCTTTGTTCCAACTGCTGGGGGCAGCAGCGCCACGTCATCGCGCAGCTGGGCTGCATCCTGTATGGAGCGATGGCCTCACTGCCCAGGCCTGGGAGCCAACAGGCCCGGGGCTCAGCTGTGCCCAGTGCACTGGCCTATGGGAGTGCCCAGCATTACCCAAGCAATGGGGCAGAGAGGCCCAGGGCTGCTCGCCCCATAGGACCAGTCAGAGCACACTGGCTGAGTCGAACGTGGCTGGGTATGGGAAGGGACCGAGCCCCCGCAGAAGGCAGGGGAATCAGTCAGGAGGCGACAAGGGGGTCTAACGAGAGGACAAGAATGAAATGGAGCAAAGGGAAAGTGGAGGCTGACTAACGGGGAAGTAGGTGACCAGGAGACGTCCCGGGCTGTGGAGCCGTCTCCCCCCGGGAGCCCCATTGCTTGGGCGACTCACGGCTACACTGGGCAGATGGCAGGGAGTGACCAAGGTGGGGGCCCAAAATGGCTTTTCCACGGCACTGAGCTGGGATTCAGGAGGCCTGGATTCAATTCCTGTCTCTGCCACTGACTTCCCATGTGACCTTGGGCACATCACTTGCGCTCTGCGCCTCAGCTCCCCCCATCTGAACGGGGGAGGATAAACCCTCCCACTAGTCCGGGAGCTCTTCAGGGCAGGGATTGTCTCGCTGCACCCACATTGGTCCAACCCAAATAAAACAAACAATAGCCCAGCTGAGTGTCCAAATCCCCCCCCACCCCCCGGAGGAGCCGGCCCCCATCACAAACACACAGCAATTGAGGAAAAGCCCCTAAAACAGCCACTAGAAACTGACAGGGATCAGACAGCGCATTCACGCGTGGACACGATCTATCCCGGAGCTCAACGCTCATCCCGGGCGGATACCTTAACTCCAAGCCCCCGGGCAGCAGGGCCAACAACCCCACTCGGCCCCCAAACGCTCAGGAGGCCAGAGCAGACGAGTCACTGAGGAGAGCAAATCAAAGCCAACAAGCCGGAGGCTCCGGCTCCCTGCGTGGAAGGGGCGAGCTGGCAGCCGCTCCCCGCAGCGACAGGCAGGGAGGCGCCCAGTCCAGAGAGGAGCGCCCGCGTAGGCAGCGGGACACGGGCGAGATCGAGACCCAAACACCATCTGCTGCAGTGGCCAAGGGAGAGACTCCCCCACGGGACCAGGAATCTGAAACGACGTCCCACAAGGAGGCCAGGAAGAGAGACTGCCTGGCTTCGGGGATCCCGGCCTCTGGCCACCAGCTGGGCTGGGGCTGGGAATCTGGGCTACTAGCCCAGTGGGCAAAGGCTGCACCAGCCCGGCGTTGTCTCCTCCCCATGGAGCAGTGCCAGCCAAAGGGACCCTCCCCCCGACACAGGGACTTGGCGTGGGGGTGCTTGTTGATGGACAGCTGGGCGGCTGGGGGGGCGGTTGATGACATGACAGGGGGCAGCAGGGGGGGGGGGGGGCCCTTCATAACATGGCCCCCGGGCAGCTGGGGGGCTGGTGGCCTGATGCCTGGGCGGCTGGGAGGAGGGGTGCTGATAACATGACACCCGGGCAGCTGGGGCGGGAAGTTGTGGGCCGTGGACGGCTGGCAGCTGGCGGCTGGGGGGGTGGCGGGCATGACTCCCAGGCGGCCCTGCTGCAGGGGCGTCACAGGGGGTTGCTATCAGCTTAGCCCTCTTTACAGCAGGTTTCATGGCGTATTTAAAGAGCTCCAAATAATTCCAAAGCTGCTTACGGGGCCGGGGATTTGGGACTCAGGCTTCTCCGGGAGGGATTAGCGGGCAGGGGGAGGGGGCTGGCAGGGCTTGTTGGGCTGCAACTGGGGCTGATCCCAGTGGGGAGCCGGGTGTGTGCATGGAGCAGGGCATCCGTGTGCAGGGAAGGGGGGTGGACAGTCAGTATGTGCAGCGGAGGGGAGCCTGTGGAAAGGGTGATGTGTGTATGAACAGAGATGTGTGCACACGCGTGTCATGAGTGTGTGCAGACGGTGTATGATCAGGGAAGGAGTGTGTGTGTAATGGTTGTGTGCAGACAGCGTATGATCAGTGTGTGTGTGTGTGTGTGTGTGCACAACAGGTGTGTGCAGTGTGTGATTAGGGAAGGGGTGTGTGTGTAATGGGTGTGTATAGGGAAGGGGAGATGCATGGATATGGGGAGGGGCAGTGGGTGCCTGCATTGGGGACCCACTGACTCCTTGCACGGATTGCTGGATCCCCATCGCACGAGGGGATCAGGGACTCGCACGCCCAACACATGCCATAGAGCACAGGAGTCCCACCCTACTGAGGAGAGAGGTGCCCAAGGGGCAGCATGAGGGGCTATATAGATCCCCTGGGAACAGAGAGAACAGAGACAAAAGAGAAGGGACTTGCTCAGGGTCACACAGAAAATCTGTGGCAGAATCAGGAATAGAACCCAGGAGTCCTATCCCCCAGTCCCCCCGCTCTACCCCAACTAAACCCTACTCCCCTCCCAGAGCTGGGGAGAGAACCCAGGAGTCCTGTCCCCCAGCCCCACTCTACCCCACTCCCCTCCCCAAGCTGGGGAGAGAACCCAGGAGTCCTGACCCCCAGCCTTGTGCTTCATTCACTAGACAGCGCTGCCTACTCACCCATGTTCCCGCAGACATATTCCTCTTCCCCTCTCCTCACCCACCCTCACCCAGCTGAGCGGCACATGCCCTGCCCCCCCGGGCAGCAGCAAGCCAGAGCTGAGCACCCCCTTCCAGGGGATGCTACTGGCTGGGGCAGCTTGTCTGTGCCCAGCCCGGGGGCTAACAGGCTGCGTGACGCAGGAGCAGCGGCTCACTCAGGTACCTTGCAGTGGGAGACGCCTTTCACCCCTCCGGCTCTTCCCCGCCATGTTCTTCCTATGGGCCTGATCAGGCCCGACCGACCCCTGACCCCCCCCACACTAAATCGAGATGCTGTTTTTCTCTTTGCTCTGAACTCAGGGGCAGGGGAGGGAGACTGTGGCATTGCCAGGGATGGTGTGTGTGTCCCTGCCTGGCCGCTGCCCTCCCACCTTTTGGGGGGGCGGGGGGAAGATGTTACCCTCACGCCCAGTGATATCACTGGGGTTGGGATCATTGCGGGGAAACTGAGGCATGGAAAGAGGAAGGGACTCACAGCCGGGTCAGTGGTGGAGCTGGGGATGGAACCCAGGAGTCCTGTGCTTTAACCGCTAGGCCACGCTGCCTCCTTTGCCTACAGGGCTAACAGTGATCTGTGAGAAGGCTGGTCCCGTGATTAGAACCACCTGGCTTTGATTCTCTGCTTTACCACACCTCCTGTGTGACCATGGCAAATCACTCAACCATGCTGTGCCTCAGTTTCCAATCTGTACAATGGGTGTAATGGTCCTACCCAGCGTCCCAGGGGTGGGGAGGATAATGCACTACGGGCGCAGTGATGCTCTGGGGACGGCGGGGCTATAAGCACCACAGGGCCGTTGCCCCGAAGGGAGCACAGAGGAGTTTTTAATCCAGGAGCTGGGCTCCAGGCCCTGTCTGTGCAGGCCTCATGGCCACGGCAGGCTCCGACCTCTGCTGCTGGCCAACAGCCGGATGCAGCCCGAGCCTCTCTCGCCTACAGAGATCTCACTGGAGCTGGGGGTCTTATGCACCAAACATGCTCCTAAACTGAGTTGGGAGGCTGCTTGCCGGGGGCGGGGACCTGCTAGAACAGCGCCCAGGCTGGACACGGAGTCTCCCCAGCTCTGAAGAAAGCACTGGGGCTCCAATCCCAGGCCACCAGCGAGACGAGTTTGATGGGCTCAGCTCAGTCTCTGCTGAGGGGCAGGATTTGTGCCATGACCACCCTCCAGAACTTCTCCCACAAGTCAGAGAGCAGGGCGGGATCCCAGCCAGGAACAGAAGCAGCATTGAAGGGTGAAGATGATGATGATGATGGGGGGCTGCAGGCTAGGACAGGACCCTGCTGTGCGGGGACAGGTGCACTGGCCTTTTGACCTGATTCTGCAGATCACCAAATCCTTCTCTGCTTCTAGGATGAGGCTAGAAGTCAGATAGCAGGGAGCTGCAGGCCAGGAGTGAGGGGCACTGGCAGAACTTGGGGGGGGGGTCCCCAGCTGGGGACGCCCAGGGGCTGCGGGCCAGGAGGGGGGGGCACTGGCAGAACTTGGGGGGGGATCCCAGCATGGGACACCTGGGGGCTGCAGGTTGGGACTGGGGGACACCGGCAGAGCTGGGGGGGATCCCAGGGCGGGACGGCTGTGGGTTGGGACTGACATGTCAGGGTGGCTCCAGCCCCTTTCCTGTCCCGTGAGGGGCTTTTGCTGGGCAGGGGGTTTTGGGGACTCAGAATGAGCTGACAGGGGCTTGGGAAGCCATCAATGTCCGCCAGTGCCAGCCAGTCACTACACACAACCGGGGCCAGGCAGAGGGTGACAGGGAGTCCCCGTGAATCGGCAGCACAGCCCCCTGCTCCCAGCCCCACAAGCGGCTGCCAGGCTGGAGAGATGGGAGAATAACGCCCGAGAGGAGACACCCAGATCTCTGCCCTGCTCCCATCGGGGCGCCCGGGGCCAACCCAGCCAGGAGAGCAGGGAGGAGAATTCAGAAGGGGGTTTATCAGAGGGGGGAACCGCTAGCTGTCTGCAGGGGGAGCGGAGAAGCAGGGGGTCTTTTCGGTGAACACCGCTCAGCTCCCAAGATCCTTGAATGCACGTCAGCAGAGAGGGGCCAGCAAAGGAAAGGTCAGTGCATCGCCCACGCAGCAACCACGCAGCCCCAGACACACATGCATCCTCCGCAGCCTGGGGGAGAGCTGAGGGGGACGAGTGGCAGGGAAAGTCCCTGCCCAGCCCTAGAGCCGGGCCCTGCAGCCGCTTGCTCCAGCTCAGGGCCATGGTGCACGCCAGCCATGCTAACCACAAGGTGCTGCTGGGGGACTGGGCACGGACAGGGAAGGGACATGCCCAGGGTTTCACACACAAAGTCAGGGCAGAGCCGGGAATAGACCCCCGGTGTCCTGACTCCCAGCTCCCTCCTGCTCGAAGCCTCACTCGTTGCGATGGTCTAACACAGAGAGACCGGCCATTTCTCCCGCCCGCCCACACATGGCCCACCCCATGGCAGGAGAGAACCGATACCAGCTGCCATCTTGTCCCCAGGCACATCAGCAGTGGCATTATCCGCTCCACGTGTTCAAAAACCAGCAGTTGGCCCCAGAAGGTCACGAGACTGGCTCAAAAGCCAGGAGATTTTAAACAATTATAAGATGCAGGCTCTTGTCATTCACCTGCTGGATTGAGCTTTTGGGAGTGCAGGGGGCACATTTTAGGGCTTTTCACCAGGGCCAGGAGACCAGAGATTCTCCCCTATTCATCTGCCTGCAGCTACAAAAAAAAACCCTATCACAAGAACTGCAGAGTGTGTGTGTGTGTGTGTCTCTCTCTCCCCCCATCCGTCCATCTGGGGGATTGGCACTCATGCACTAGGAAGTGCACACTGGTGCACAGACGCATGCTGGGTGCGTACGAGTGACTGTTTTGGCCTTTCCTGGCACGCCCCTTGGTGCTTACATTTGAACGTGTGTGTTTGCAGGTGCGTCTGAGCAGCAGGGGTGAGCAGGGTGTCCTTCGATGGGGGCGCATGTTTGGGCACGCGTGTGTGTTTTAGCATGGAGCTGTCTTCTCTGGTGTAGGCGAGAGCCCATGTCGATGGGGCTGCGTGTGCTTGAGCGTGGGCGTGCTTGCTGGAGCGTGAGCGTGCACGTGGGTGCATGCGAGAGCGTTGTGTGCACACTCCCCAGAGCAGGGCCCCGCGTCTCTCGTGTCGGAGCAGAGGCGATGCGCCTGCTTTCACGGAGCGGTGCTGCAGGGAGCCTGCCGGCTGCAGGGCCCTGCTCCACAGCACAATATTGGCTCTGACAAGAAGCAGACCGTTAGCTCGGAGCAGTGGAGCAGCCGGAGCGGCTCCCGGGAGTTTCCGATCAGCTTCTCCGCCTGACCTGCCTTGTGCGCCGGCAGCACGCGAGCTTTGCACGCCAGGACGTGTGAACTCGCAGGTCACTCACAAGCAAAACTAGTTCAGCAGCCTCAGTGGTCCACAAACACAAGTTTGGGCTCCCGTGGCTGTCGGAGCTCGGGGCGGGAAGAGCAAAGTCTGCTAGCCAGGCCGGGCAGGCCCAGAGCTCCGGTTATCGGTGTGGTTATTTAGCCATCTCGGCTGGACGTTCCTGAGGTTCTGGATCTCACAGCTTCTGTCCCGTGTTTGCTTTGGAAGAGAGAACCAGCCGATTCCACCAGTGCTGGAACAGCCGCTTGCTGTCAGAGGGCTCGGACGCCATCTGGATCGGCCGCACGCACCGCGCTGAGATCTCTCTCCCACCCACAGCTCTGGTTCTGACCCGCTCCGGTCGCGGGTACTAGGCTGGGAGTTCGGAGAGCTGGAGTCTGTCCCCAGCTCTGTCACTGACCGGGGCTCTATTTCTCCTCCCCCAGGGCAGACCACGCGCCAGCGGCCTAGGGCAGGGCCTGCGTCTTACACAGCACAATGGGGTTTCCGTCTCCAGCCCAACACTAATATTAACAACCACCTGCCCTGGGATTTAAACACACCGTCAAGTGTTACAAACAAAGGAAAGTTCAGAGCTTGGGCCCAGAGGGTTTCTGGGGTGTTGGGCACTTTCCCATCTCACAGGCACCGGCAGGTCACAACACACACAGGAACTGACTAACGAGACAACTTTTCCGTAGAAGGCTCCCACGGTACTATAACCAGGATAAATCCCTTCATCCACCATTGAAATGCAGCCACCTCTAGTGCAGAACATCTCAGCCACATAACGGTGCCCAGCAATCCTACACAGCGGTTTGGGACAGGAAGTGAGGAGAAAGCCCGCAGCCAATCGCTGCCTTCTGGGGGATGTTAGAGCTATCAGAATTGGAGTGTGGCTGGGACGCACCAGTGGCTGCAGGTAGTTGGGTATGGGCTAGCAGGAGAGCCAGAGCTAGGAACAGCTGCGTCCTCGTACCAGCACCGACACTGACTCACTCCGTGACCCTGGACGGGGCAGGGCGGGTCCCGTACCCACTCAGTGCCTCAGCTTCCCCAGCTGGGAAAAGGGATCATGATACCGCCTGCTTCCCCGATCCTATTGCCACACTCTCCAGGCTGCTCCCCGTCCCTCTCACATGGCTTCTCCCAGCCGAGCTCCCACCTCCTGCCCTCGGAGGGAACATCCTCTCTCCTCCTTCCAAGACTCACATTCCTTTTCCTCACTCCTCGCTCCCCTCTCGGAGCCGTTGTCTGGCTCTTTGCCTGGAAGCCCCTCAGGGCAGGATAGGGTAGGTCAGTTCTCGCGCTGTTGCTTGGACAGTGCAGAGGCCACGGAACAGGTTAGGTGCCTCCAACGGGCTGATCCGAGGCAAACTCATTCGTGGCTTTCGGGTGGTGGGGGGTCATGAGCTCATCCAACCCCAGGCCTGCAGGAAGATATGAAAACCCCGGGGCAGGCTCCACCCGCTCCAATAAGGTTGGCTCTGCCCCACACAGTACATTTAGCGCAGGGGGTTATGCTGCCTACCGGCGAGACGTGGCCATATGGTTGAGGTAACCGGTGCAATACCAAAAGCTGCTCGGACGAACTCTCCCACCACCAGGGAATAAAACAGATCTCCGTGGAACTGCAGAGTGACAGCAAGGCTAGAATTAGGCCTTTTCCACCCGAGTTACAGGAGAGTCTCCGGGGCTCTTAACAGTACAGCGGAACAGCTCTGACTCAGTACGCTAGAGGGCAGTGGTGATCACATGCACCTGGTCCAATCTGTTACAGTATCATTATTAGCATCCCAAACCGGCTACAGGTTAGTGACTTCCGGTGGCCTCCCTGGGCGCGCAGGGAGCCAGACTTCCAGAAGGGGCATGACACAAGGTCCTTCGCTGGCTGAGCCAGCGGGCAAGACGGAGCGAGATCAGCAAATGACACAAAGTCAAACCACGGCCAGGTCGCACTCCAGCCCCGCCTCGGCAGGGTCAGTCACATGGCACCCATCTGCCCCGGAGCACAGAGAACTGGGAGTGGGGACAGAGCCCCTCTCTGCTAGCTCTGAACTGCTCCTAGAGCGACAGGGGCCTGGGGCCAGATCGTCCAGGGCTCGGCACCCACCGTGCCCCCGCCACGCTGAACCCCTCTGACAATCCAGCCCCGTGTCCAGGTCTCAGCCCACGTCCCGCAGGGCGTCCTCACCACACTGCACTGCCGTGGCCCTGGCTTGGCAGCCTCAGCAGAGGGGCTTGGGAGTAAATGAGACATGAAGATAGGGTACTGCCAGGGCAGCGCCTTGCACGACTGCGGCCCGGGCTGCGTCTCAGAGGATCCAGCCCCCAGGGCCATCAACTCAGCACCTTTCGCCAGCAATACATTCGTAACACCTCCCCGCAGGCAGAGACAGACAGATCCACTGGCACCAGCCGATCCGTGCGCGCCCTGTCACCGCCCATAACCGGCGCCTCACGATTAATACATCAATAGAGCCTCATGTTCCAAATGCACAGATCCCACCACTTCGGCCAGGGAGACTCCCCCTCAGCTGTGAGCAATACGGGGCTTGTGACACAGCCGGGCAGATCTGATTCCACCCACCAGAGATCAGTGGTGCACGCATGTACACACACAGAGTGACATTACCGGGTACAGAGAGCTCAGCTCAGGACTCTGGACCCACACACTCGCCTCGCAGCGTATAGGGCGTAACAAGCCTGTGCCACGGCTATGGGAGATGAAATAGGGGGCTGCGGGCAGCGAGGGGTGGGGTATGGAGGTGGAGGGAGAGAGAACCACCTGGCATCCTGCATGCCCAGGAATTCCCTAGCGCCCTGTACCTGGAGGAAGCCCCGTTCGGCTGGTGCACACACACACCCAAGGTCGGGGTCCCCTACCCCGCTCTGGGTTATCCAAGCACGAAGCCAGTGCAGGCCAGCATGGCTGGGAGAGGATGTCTCCAGAGGGCTTGTGTTTCTCTGTAGCACATGCGGGACAGCGTGGGTGACCCTGATTCTGGGCCTAGGGCCAGATCAACCACCTGAGCCCACCAGCCCTGGCTCAGGCCTGATGCTCCAGAAAGGGTCACAAAGCTGGGGGAACCCTGGCCCACCCCCAGCCGGTGACCCTCTCTCACAGGTGAGGGAGACAGGAATGCTCCTGGCTGGGATCCTGCTCCTTCCCTTTGGCTTTTCCCATTCGCCCGTGAGTCTCTCCCCCGACCAACCTCCAGGTCTCTCCCCTGACCAACCTCCAGTCTCAGTCTTACCCCCTCCCCTTGATACTCTCCATGCCCCAGCCGACCTGGGGACCATCCCAGGAGCAAGACCCTACCCTTCTTGCCAAACCCCCACCCCTGCAAGCTGGCACCCTCCACCCTGTCACCAGAACAGCCCCCTGCCCTGGGCCACCTGGGTTTATTCTGCCCTGACTCTGCTCAGGAATCAATGGGGCTGCATGGGGGCCAGACATCAGCCCCTCTTGGGGCATCCTGAGCAGCCTGTGACTGAATGGGGGGGTGGGGTGGAAAGGCACCCAGGTGCGAGCAGATCCCACCAGGAACTCCCCCGCCCGGCGACACTGGCACCTGGCACCTCCATTCCCCTGCCTGTGATCCACCCCAGGCTCTGCCCCGCTGCTGCCACTCGGGTCCTCCCACGGGGGGGGGGCATGACCGCTCCCTCACCCCACCTTACAGGCACGCGGGGAGGGGCAGAGGGACCTGAACCAGGCCAAAGAGCCGGGAAGAGAACCCAGGCGTCCTAGCTCGGGTGGCCCCACGCTGCTCTCACATGCAGCTCGCCCCCCTCCAGAGGGTGACTTTAGCGGGGATGGGGGGCTGCTGCCCCCCAACTTCGAGAGCCAGACCCGCCCCCGGTCAACCTCTGGGGACCCCCCGTCCCCGGGGCTCCCCCGGCCCGGCTCACCTGCGCGGGCGGGCTGCCTGGCCAGCGCTCCCGGTCCATGGCATCCGCCTGCAGCCCGCGGGGACCCTACCCGAGCCCCGCGCCTGGCCCCGGCTCCGGCTCCAGGGGGCGGCGTCCCGGGACCGTGGTCGGGGCGGGTCAGCGGGATGCGGGCGGCCCCTGTGCGCTGCGCGTCCGCCGCCCCCTGCGCCCGTCCCCGGCTGAGCGCGGCCGGCAGCCCGGGCCCGAACCCGCAGCCCCGGCGCTGCCTGGGGACCCGATTGGCGGCTCCGGCTGACATCAGCCCGGGCTCGGCCAACCGCGGGCCTGCGATGTGATGTCACGCTCCTGAGCCCGCCAGCTCGCCGTGCGGGGCCGGGGCGCCGGGCTCCCACGTGCACGCGTGGGTCGTGCGCACACACACACACACACACACACAGCCACACGGGTCGTACTCACACAGCCACACACACACACACCCCGCCACAGACACACACACACAGAGCCACACGGGTCGTACTCACACAGCCACACACACACACACA
>NC_048299.1:279739681-279751950 GCF_013100865.1 Trachemys scripta elegans | reverse complement strand
TGGGATATGGGGAGGGCTGGACAGACAGAGGATGGGGTACGGGAAGGGCTGGACGGACAGACAGCGCTGTGTATGGGGGTGGACGGACAGAGGGCGACAGCTGAATCAACACAGCCAGCAGCTCTAGCTCGGTTATTAAGCGGCTTGGCAGGCTTGACTCTCTCATTTCTTTCGGGCTGATCAGTTCCCGAGCTGCCCTGGGAGTCACCTAGGGATGGTTCCCTTCAATCCCCTCCCCCACAAGGACACCCCCACCCCAAGCTATCCCCATGTCTCCTTTCCCTGAATGCAGCCGGGGCCTGCTCCCTGCATGGGGTGGAGGGGGGGTGGCTGCTGCTGGGTACCATGGACAGTGCCCATTTGCTGCCACCCACGTGCAGTGTGTGAAATGCTCTGGCTGGGGGTTGATTTTCTTTCTCCGTATTTACGACGGTTTCACCCAAAGCACAGGCAGCACCTTGGCCCGTGGACGGAAAGGTCAGCGGCTCGCCCAGCGCAGCGGAGCCTGCAGCCTCAACGGGGTCTGAGCACCTCAGGCTAGAGAAGCTGGGCAGGATGGAGACACCAGCCCCCCTGTGACCGCCAGCGAAGGGCGAGGGCACGCTGTAATCCAGCCGCGCAAATTCATTTCGTATTGCAACTTGGCAGCCACAGAAGGACTGAACCGTCTGCAAGGGTCACAGCTCATCTGCCTCTAACCGTCCTTTCCAGCCCCTGCCAGGGATTAACAACGGGCGCTTCCCCCTTGGTTTCTGAGCAGGGAGAAACTGCGCCTGGCAAACACTCAGTGATTCAACCTCGGCTCTCCTCCCAGCCTCTGTGCAGAGCTGTCCTCCAGACAGGCATGTTACCCCCGGACAGGAGAACAGCATGTGATCCCAGATCTGGCCAGGCTGTGGGAAATGGGCCTCTCTGAAACTAGCTAAAAGCCCAGCTTCCAGATAACAATGGCCTCAACACCTGGCACAATGAGCTTGCACAGTGTGTTTCATTACCCCCTGTAGTGGCCACATAAAGGGTAACAGCCTACTATTGCCACCAGCTAGTAAAGTTACTCCTTTAGCACAAGCTCTAGAAACCTGTGCTATGGAGCTGAAGGGGCAGAGGGTTAAACCCGGCTGATGTCCACCAGGTGGTGTCTGGGCTGTTGACGGACATTAATGGGAGTTTGGCATGCACAAGTCATGCCAGATTGGGCCTTTAATGACCAGTCGCTACTGGCACCAGCACCAGGCATTCGTTAGCCATAAACCGCATCTCTGTGTTCCTGAGATAAGTTTTAGGGCAGGGATCAGCGCAGGGGAGCTGGCACTGTGGCAGGGCTGGAGCAGGGCATTGCCAGCCTCCGGCAGGGTGCAAAGCACTCCCCGCTGCTCAGACACCGTCCTGTCGCCAAGGCAAGGGCTAGGCAAACTTGGCCACGGATCGCCATGGCGCCCGACGCGGCCTCCTGGGAACCAGCCCAGCAGAGCACAGCCCGCATGTGCTCCCCTCCTTGGCACCACGATCTCGAGGATGCCGAAGTGGCGGCATCGTCACAGGCATAACCTCACCAAGGTCAAGTTGTGGGTGGAGCCACCAGAGAACAGCTGCCACCATAGACTGCAAAGGGAACGTCTGTGCTGCAAAGAGCCTCCCCCGGGGATCCTCCCCACATGCTCCCCTCCCTCCCTGCCTGGCACTCCAGCGAGGCCCCGATCCCTCCCTCCCCCCCACCTTCCAGAGGAAGACAGGGCAGTCCCTGCCTGTTATCACAGGGGGCTGAGTTCACAGGTGCTCTCAGCTGGGGACAGCGGGGGCCTCCCCTCGGCTGATGCAGATGAAGGTAGGGTTGTGTGTGAGAGAGGCAGGGGCCTGGGTGTTGTATTCAGGTGGAGGGGGGATGGTTATAAGCTGGGTGGGTTTTATGCGGGTGAGTCACACACACCCCCTTGCATGGGGCAGGCCTCACACCTCGCTGTGCATGAGGGTGCAGCCTCCACCGAGCGGCCCCGGTGGGCGAGCAACTCAGCACCCGGCCCGCAGCGCAGGAGAGCAGCACGGTGAGCTGGCAGGGGGCCGCCTCGTGCCACTGAGGCACTGACGCTCTCGGCTGTAACACACCACACCAACAATCCCAGTCGTCCGCCTGAAGCCGGCCAGATCAGGGCCCCGGCCTCTGGGTGAGGCACAGCGCTTCCAGGGATGCTGCCCCCCCTAGAGCTGCACCCAACCCCCACTTCCCAGAGCGCCCCCCTCCCTCCTGGTCTGGCCCACTGCTCCACGGTCCAGAGAGCTACCCAGCCGGCTGCTGGAGAAAGGGCTCAGTCTGGGGCTGTTTTTGTGTTAACCTGTGTCAGAAAACGGGTTCCCCGAGTCACACCGGGTGCATCCTCCGCTCCGGACCTTTCACCCAGGAAGCCCTCGCAAATATTCACTCACTAAGTCTCAGGCCATCCCCTGAGGTCGGTCAGGGACAGCTCACCCACTTCCCAAATGCAGCATCTCTAGGGCGGAGCGTGGGAGCTGCACGGTGGCACTGACACAAGAGGAAGAAAGAAGAGCCCCCCTTCCCCCCGCCCGGTGTAGTTGGAGCTACAGAAGGAATGCAGTTGGCAGGACCAGCCCTGCGAGCTGACGCACAGCAAACCCCAAAACAAAGAACTAAAAATCCCTCAGCTAAGCGAGGGACACGCCAGTCTCAGATGAATCACGGGGGTAGAAGGGAGCACAAGGGTCAGCTGGTCTAACCCCCTGCCAAAATGAGGGTTTGTTGTGTTTGACCCACCCCAGACAGACGGCTCCAGCCTCCTTTCGGAAACCCCCAGTGAAGGGACTTCACAGCACAGAGTGCACATCCGGAAGGGGCTCCAGTGCTAAGGGCAGGATAAGAATCCCCTGAGAACAGACTAGAGAGGCTACCACCACCCCAAGATTATGTCTCCTCTGCAAAGGACAGCCACCCCTTCTACTGAATCACAGCCCTTCCCATAGGGGGTCTTCCATCCAAATGCCAACCAGGGCTCCCTCCTGCTTAGCTTTAAGCAACACTCCAAGGCACCCATATCAGCCCAGCTATCAGCATTCACACATCTCCTTTTGTGGCACTCATAGGATGCCAGGAATCATTGTAATTAACTAGCCCATTGTGCTAAACTTTCTGTCGATAAAGCCAATACATCATTTCACCGCAATTAGCAGCTCCTGGCTCCCAGCTCCGTCCCCATGGTGGGGAAGCGAGGCTGACGGGTAAAGTCACACACCAGCAGCCCTGACACAGGCAGAATAGCCCCGGGGTTCGCACAGTGCCCAGAAATCCATGGAGCGGGAATCCAAGCTGCTCGCTGCCCGAGAGGGGTGCTCCAGAGGCAGTGTGGGCTGGGGCCACCTGCTGGAGCTATGCAGCCAATCCCAGGTCTGCCCACGACTTCCTGGGCAAGTCACCCCACTTAGCTCTGCCTCAGTTTCCTCTTCAGTAATGGAGGGTTGTCAGGCGCGCCATAGAAGGAAGCACCGTGGGCCATTCTTCAGGGTACAGCCAAGTATCGAAAGGGCCAAAGCGTTCCTAGGAGTTACCAAACTCGGCCAGACTGGCTAAAGCCAGTGTGTTCGCAGCCTAGTGCAGGGATTCGGGGGGAGGGGGAAGTTCATAGATAACCGCGGGCAGCCTCTCCTAGGGGGACTTTCTCTCAGGGCCCCTGGCTCTAACATGGACTGCTTGCACAGCGGTGAGTGAGTCACTCCCCTGCTCTGTACCTCAGTTCCCCCCACCCCAGGGGGATAACAGAGTCAGACTCCCAGCGTGTCAGAGGCAGATCACGGATGTCTGCCAAGGGTTTGGAGATCCCTGGCTGGAAGGAGACCAGCGTGTTATCACCTGCAGGGAAAGGAAGGCAGATCAGGGAGCAAAGTGAGACACAGGCAACGTTTTCAAACGGTTGCCCCAGCAATGGATTTGCCTGCAGACTTCACCCACCGGCTGCTGTACAGAGACACTAGAGCGGTTGTCTGCACTGCAATTGAAAACCCAGCTGCCTCGGGCTATGGGGCTGTTTCATTGCGGTGTTGACATTCGGGGTTAGGCTCTGGGAGTCGGGACCCAGCGAGGGGGCAGGGCCGGAGCTGGGGCTGCGGCCTGAGCCCAAACATCTACACTGCCCCTTAGCCCGAGTCAGCCGGCCTGGGCCAGCCACGGGGGTCTAACTGAAGCGCAGATCTACCCTCAGGAACACCAGTTAGCATCCTAGGGCCAGCACCTCCCTCTGCACTCAGAGCTCACGGAGTGACCAGGCCTCGATGGAGGTGATGGGCAACAGAGTGCTGAGTCGGGGGGGGCATCTGGGGCAGGGGGGCAGTGAGCCCAAACCCTGCTGCTGACATCATGGCCCCCAGCTCGATCCAGATCAACTGTCCCATGTGTGCTCGCAGGACAAGACTGGCAGGCAGTCAATTATCAGCAACACCGGCTTAAAGAGCCACGGCCCAGCCAGTGCTCGGGGAGCCGCCAAACGGCCCGTACCGCAGCATGTGCACAGCGGCGCGGCCCCGGGGGTTACCAGGCGGTGCTGAGCTCAGGGGAGACGCCACAGCGGTTTCCTGAGCTAAGCAGGGCCAGTGTTCGTGGGGGGAGACAATCCCCAGAGGCAGGGCTGGAAATGGGGTGATCGCTAGAGAGAGAACGGGCTGGCCCGTAGGGGGCGCACTAGGGACGAGGGGACATGGACAGCACCACCCAGAGCCACTGGACAATCTGTGTGGCTGCTGCTCTGCGGATAGTTTAGAGCCAGACAAGGACCCTGCCCCAAAGGAAGGGGGGTGTTGTTGTACGGATGCTCTTTCCTCTGCATGGGGGTTGACCGAGCAGTGCTAGGAGGCGCTGTGCGGCCGGGGGGTGGCTCAGCAGGGAGCTCTCTCCTGAGTCAGTGTGAGGGGTGCAGTGCATGGCTGAGTAGGCGGTGCTCTCCCCGTTAATCAGTACAGGCCCTAGGGCAGGGCTAGGGGTGCGGTGCTGCAGGGAGAGGAGGGGTTGTTTTCAGCAGACCCCGTGTCATGAAACGGCTGCTGAGGGAGCGCTCCAGGGAGACGGTGCCAGACACCAGGAGCGGGACGAGAGCTCTCACGCCAAGCGTGCAAAGACTATGGGAAGGGTGGCGGAGGAGGCCAGTGCTAACTGAGCAAGGGCAACCCACCCGAGCAGTCTGTCTCACCTCCTGCTCTGGTGGCTGGGCCCCCTTTGAGGGTAAGAGCCAACTACTGCTACCAGCCGAAGGAGCTACTTCCTCAGCTCCAGGGGCAGAGGCGTTTGCTCTGACGGAGCGGGGTTCGAACTCCCTGCTGCCCGGGGTTGTTAGAGGAGCAGGTGGAAAGAGACAAGGTGCGAGATCAGCTTCTAAAGATGAACCCCCAGAAGCAGGAGCAACCGGGCCCGGATTGCTGGGGAAGGGGCTGCATCCGCGTGAGCTCTTCATCCCCAACGCCGCGCCAATCAGACAAGAGCTGGCGAACAAAGCAGCTGCTTTCTGCAGCGCCGTTCTAATTGCACTAATTTACCTAGATCAACTCAATTAGCAGAGCTCATGAATTTCTAGAATGTCACTTTGTTTACCCAGATGATCCCCCCCAGGCAGGATCAGGGACGGCTGCCAAGAAAGCGAGACTGAAAACAGGCAGTCAGCATGTGAGGGAGTGCGCACACGGCGTGCTGCTGGGGCACCCACGGCCATGCACGGATTCACACCGCAGCAAGCCATTTGGCAGCTGCCCTCTCCATCAGCCGACCCCACTCTCCTCTACCCAGCCTCCGAGCCCCATCTCAAGCCGGGGTAGGAAGAGCTCTCAGGCGGGGGATGGGCTCCAACACTTAATCATAATACGTGGGACACTTACAGACAGACTGGAGGGGCAGAGAGAGTCTGATCTGCCCTGGGAGATGGCCTCAGCTCCCTGCAGCACAACGCCCCTTAGCTCTGGGGTCAGCGGAGACTCCCAGGGGAAGGCATCCTCTACAGAGCCCCCCGCCCTCCTCCCCCTACAGCACAGCACCCCCTAGTGCCAGCCTGGGGCACTGGGGTTAGCACTAAGAACGGAGAGCGCCCCCTACTGAATCACCGATACCACTAGCCTACCCCCAGCTCTTGCTCAGTTGGCTGGGGCAGGGCCGGGGGGCAAAGGGAGCCGACTCACCCTCCCACCATGCTAAACAACCCACAAAGGCTGATGCTGGGAGAAGAGAATTTGACTCCATTTGCCAACAGGGATGTCCCCAGCTTCCTCCCTCCGATTGATGTGTGTGTGTGTGTGTGGGGGGGGGGTTAGCAGCCCCTCTCCTCGCCCCCAGCACCCAGGGCTGGAGGGAGCAAGGGAGGCGGCCGAGTAAGAGGCTGCTGGTTAAGGCACTGGGCTGGGAGCCAGGAGATCTGCGTTCAGTTCTTGGCACCAATGCAGGCTCTGTGCACAAGCCCAGATGAGGCACCTCCCCATCTGCAGGGCAGGGCTTGGCACTCCCCCAGCTCCTGGGGTGTGTGAAAATTATCTCACGAGTGTCAGAGGCACAGCAGTGACACGGGCCTTCTAAGTAGGCATTTAGGAGATTGGGGCATGGGGAGCTGGGCAGAGAGCAGGGAGGGGTTATCAAGCTCTGCATGGCATGACAGGGAACATCCCCAGGGGTGTGCATGGGGGTTCTGGGGCAGACTCAGGAGTCACTTACCGCTGGCTGTGCTGCCTCAGTTTCCCTTCCACCAGAAGAGGCTAGGTCCAGTCCCCCACCTCCCAGCAGAACAAGTGTTCAGATGGCCAGGAGTGCAGAGAGAGTTCCCAACCTTCACCTCTCCAGGGTATAACAACAGCACCGCTGGGGTCCCTCAGAGTCAAGCACCCACCCTCCCCTCACTGAGACCACCAGCCTTGGGCCCCTGGTGAAAACACCAGCACCCACACCCCTCCCTGCAAGGCTATATCCTTCAGCTCTGCTACAGTCCCTGGGGAAGCCTGGCTCATGGGCCCAAGCAATCCCCCCTCCCCAGGGTATTTTCCCAGCCACCCCCTCACAACACCACTCTTACTCCCTGCCATAGAAGGAGGGAAAGGAGCGGTTTATATACAGCTTCCCTTCCCAGCATTCCTGGCTGTGAGGCCTACAGCTCCCATCAGCCCCAGGAACTACAACTTCCACAATTCAACTCGGTCTGGGCCAGGATCCTCTTTGGCTTATAGGGCCAATGCACCCTGTTACAGGCCAGCTGTTATGTGACAGTGGCAAAGTCAAGCCTGCAAAAGTTAGGAAATGCCCAATTTCCGGTTGCCCCTTTGGGCTGCAGTTCAGAAATGAGCAGCTCTGGCAAAGCTGGTATGGGGGGCGGAGGGAGCCCAGGGCTGGAATAATAGTGGGGGTAAGGGCAGAGCCGGGGGGGGGGGGGAGCCCAAAGATGGACCAGCAGGGGGCCTGCAGGTTGGGAATGATGGGTGCTGGCAGATTTGCCAGCTCTAGGACTGTCGTTTCTCACGCCAATGAAATCTTCACCTACCACGTAGCAAAGAAACATTTTGAACATTCCCATGGTGCATTTTATGGCACATGGAACAAATCTCCCCAGCAGATAATCCCCTGCCCTGCCCCCCACCTCCCACCCCAGACCTCTGCCTGGAAAGCCAACCATCCAATCCCTTAACCAGAGCAGCACTGGGCCAAACAGGGGCAGGGACGACAAGCGGCAGCATTCGAGCCGCCCGGTGCTGAGAGCCTGCCGCTATGTGGGCCCCACTGCCGCTCTGGTCACTGAGCGGTTGGGCTAAGCGAGTGGTGGGGCTAAGCGAGCAGACGGGCTAAGCGAGCGGTTGGGCTAAGCGAGCAGACGGGCTAAGCGAGCGGTTGGGCTAAGCGAGCAGACGGGCTAAGCGAGCGGTTGAGCTAAGCGAGCGGTTGGGCTAAGCGAGCGGTTGGGCTAAGCGAGCAGACGGGCTAAGCGAGCAGACGGGCTAAGCGAGCGGTTGGGTTAAGCGAGCGGACGGGCTAAGCGAGCGGTTGGGCTAAGCGAGCGGTTGGCTCACACCCGCTGCATCGGCCATCCCAGTGGGATGCTCTTGTGGCTCAAGGAGCTGGCCCAGGGTCACACGCTTTCATTCTCGGCCCCGCCCCCGCAGGGGCAGCTCATCGGCCCTTGTTCTCTCTCAGCTCCCCATGAACAAGTAGCTCCCCTTGGGTATCCCCGCCCAGCTGGGGGACAGCACAGCGCTACCCCCCCCCCCCGGGACCCTGATACAGAGACGACTGAGCCAGGTCCAATGGACCCTGCAGCGTAACCAGGAATTTTCCAGAGCTTTCCTGGGTCAGGGCCGAGCTAAGGGCCAGGCTACCCGCAATCAGGTGCCTTTGTACTACAGATGGGCCCAACTATCCTGTCCCAGCATGCACTGGGGCTCACATGAGCATGGGCATCACCAGCCTGGATCAGACCCCGGGGTCCCGCTAGCCCAGTCCCCTGGCCGCTCTTGCTGCATCTGAGGGAGGTGCAAGAAACCCCCCAGTGGCCAATTCTGGACTAACCTGCTGTGATGAAGTGGGGGGTTTTCTTGTTTTCTGTGGAGTTTCAATGGTTTGCATGCAGAGGGGGTGGGATTCAGTCCTGGGTATTACTGGTTTAACGAGGTGAGGGGAGAGGGAGTGTGTTTTGCAGAGGACCGGACAGAGGACTTGGGGACCCAGCCGATGGGTCCCCAAGCGACCGGTGACCTGGCGACCTGGTGACCCAGAGGCCCAGCTGAGGAGACGCAGCCGGTTCTGGCCAGTGGGAGGACAATGGGCTGCAGAGTGAGGACCCAGTGACCTGACCAGCCGGTTCCAGCCAGAGGACAGAAGCGAGGAGAGGAGGCTCCGGTTTACAACCCTGTTTACCTGGAGAGAAGACAATGGACAGAGGCTGGGCCTGGGGCCGGTGATCTCAGATGCCCAGCTGTGAGCAGAGGGGCTCAGGGCTGGAGAGGGGGAGCAGGCAGAGTCCACCTGGATGCAGACAGACTGAGATGTGCTGGGCTGAGGGAGGCCAGGCCTGAGGGTCAGAGAGTTTCCTGTGCTGGGTTAAACTCTCAGTAAACCCTCCTGTTTCATGCTGTCTGAGAGTCACTCCGGTCTAGAGAACAGGGTTGCATCAACCCCTTCAGGGGGTGGAGGCCCAGGGGGTCCAGGGCAAGTGGACTCCCTGAGGGGGCCCACGGCAGAGACAGACGTGCTAAGGCTCAGAGAGGTGCGGATCCAGGAGGTGGAGGGGCTTGACCCCGAGAGAGAGTGGACCCCCGAGAAGGGCTGTCTCACTAAAAGGGGCACCCCCACGGACCGCACGGGGCCAAGAGTGGGCACGATCTGTGAGTCCGTGACACCTGCCCCTGGGGGGAGTTAGCCCCTAACGCCGTGTGGAGCTGGCTGGAGGGCTGTGTCCTTTAGACTGTTTTATTGCCCTCCACCATCCCTACGTGACTCCAGACATCAGCTCCCCCTGCTGCCATACAGACACTCTCCATCTCCTCCCTATCCCTTGGGTGTTTTCTGTCTCCTCCTTTCCTGCACCCACCCCCCCTCCAGCTCCCTTTCTTCCCCTCCCCTAGGGTGACCAGACAGCAAGTGTGAAAAATCAGGATAGGGGATGGGGGGTAATAGGCGCCTATATAAGACAAAGCCCCAAATATCGGGACTGTCCCTATAAAATCGGGACAGCTGGTCACCCTCCCCTCCCCCCCCATCTTCTTAGGCGCACGGGCTCTGCTCCCCCTCCCACAGTGGGGATCAGTGTGTGCCCCACAGCCCTTGTGGTGATGCCGACTCAGTAGACAGAGCTGAGAACTAAGCATGGGGGGCCCAGGCTACTGGGGGTTCATCTCTCTGGGGTACTGGATGGGTTTGTGCCTCAGTTTCCCATGAGGACAGCAGTGTTAGGGGCCTCTGCAGTCAGCGAGGTTTGGAAGCAAGGATGGAGAAGGATCTGGCTGGACGCTGGGCTCCCCCCATCCCTGGGGCTCCCAGCTGTGCCGTGGGCACTGCCCCGTGCTCTGCAATCGGCTCTTTGCTGGAATCCCCACAGCTGGCGCGTGGCCCTGAGAGCCGGCAGTGCCAGCGTCACACGCATCATCTGCCTGCCAAGCTCTAAGCCCGGCACTAATGGCTTGTTTTCCCTCTGAACATATGGGCTGTTTGTCTCGCATGAGCAGCTCTGGTGGCAAATGGGAATCAGGTCTCAGGGGGCCCTGCTGCCCCCCAACTCCCTACTCGGCATGCCCTCTGTGACGTTGTGCAGTCTATATGGTTTTATAAAAACTTGATAAGTCAATATAATGTAACTGAGACAGTTTTAGAGAAAATACGGTAATAAGTGAATGTAAGTAACTGGGATATGCCTCATGCAAAAGGTCTCTTGTAAGGTATCATTACAAAGCTTATAATCTACTGAGTGTGATAATCTGATTTGTATAAATGTACCACTCTTGTATCTAAAACTAGAAATATAAAATGTAACTCTGAGGGCCTATTGTAATTGTGTAAGGTGTGGACCATTAATGATGGTTTGGAATCTTGATGACTCCCATTGTCTGCAGATGGCTGTATTTACCTGTGAGTCTTCCTGTATATGTGTGTGCTGGCAAGTGAGTAATGAAGTCTTGCAGTGACATGTGATCATGTCACCTGAACTGGAATCCATCTTTAACCTGGTGCTTTTCCAGTGAGGGGGGGTGGAAACCCAGAGAGACAAAGAGTTCCCGCCTTATGCAAAAGATATATAAAGGGGGGAAGAGAACAGAGAGAGGGAGAGGAGCCATCATGAAGAATCCCCTAGCTACCACCTGAGCTGCAACAAGAGCTGTACCGGGGGAAAGAATTGTGCCCAGGCCTGGAAGGTGTCCAGTCTGAGAAAAACTTACTGAAGCATCTCTGAGGGTGAGATTATCTGTATTCAGTTTGATTAGACATAGATTTGTGCATTTTATTTCATTTTGTTTGGTGACTTACTTTGTTCTGTCTGTTACTACTTTGAACCACTTAAATCCTACTGTCTGTATTTAATAAAATCGCTTTCTATTTAGTAATTTATTCAGAGTATGTATTAATACCTGGGGGAGCAAACAACTGTGCATATCTCTCTATCAGTGTTATAGAGGGCGAACAATTTATGAGTTTGCCCTGCATAAGCTTTATACAGGGTAAAACGAATTTATTTGGGTTTAGACCCCATTGGGAGTTGGGCATCTGAGTGCTAAAGACAAGCACACTTCTGTGAGCTGTTTTCAGGTAAACTTGCAGCTTTGGAACAGGAGATTCTGACCCTGGGTCTGTGTTGGAGCAGACGGGAGTGTCTGGCTCAGCAAGACAGGGTGCTGGAGTCCTGAGCTGGCACGGAAAACAGAAGCAGGGGTAGTCTTTGCACATCGGGTGGCAGCTCCCAAGGGGGTTTCTGTGATCCAACCCGTCACACCCTCCCCACCCCACTCTGGGACCCCTCTGCCCTGTGCCTGCCTCTCATGCCAGATTGACACAGCTGGGCATGCCCTGGGTATCCCAGGGGCGGGCACAGGCTGGGCAGCACGAGTTCCCCCCACCTGCCCTGGGGGAGCCTTGCAAGGGGAGGAGGCCTGAGTCCAGGCAGCTCACTAGTGAAATGAGTCCTGGCCCCTGGTGTGCACAGCGCACCTGCCGAGGGACTGAGCGGGCCCTGGGGGCTGGGCTGAGCTGAGCTCCTCTCCCCGTGGGGGGCCGGGTCTGGGAGCAGCGTGCCCCGCCCTGTGCATTTAGCGACTCCTGCTTGTTGAAGTGCAACACGCATGTGCACAGCATGGCTCTGCACACACCCTGCCTCAGTTTCCTTCCTTCAGGGCCCCCGAAGAACTCCACCCCATCCCAAAGCAGGCAAGATAGGATTCCCCCGCTGGGCTTCTGCGGAGTCCAAAGAAACATGAACTAAAGTCTCTCGCCTTGGGGGTTACCCAGCCTCCGCCTTTGGGGAGAGGCGCCCCCAGGCCAGGGCGTGTGGTTTGCAGCCCTGGCCTGGGGGCGCCTCTCCCCTAAGGAGGAGGCTGGATAACCCCCAAGGCAAGAGACTTTAGTTCATGTTTCTTTGGACTCCGCAGAAGCCCAGCGGGGGAATCCTATCTTGCCTGCTTTGGGATGGGGTGGAGTTCTTCGGGGGCCCTGAAGGAAGGAAACTGAGGCAGGGTGTGTGCAGAGCCATGCTGTGCACATGCGTGTTGCACTTCAACAAGCAGGAGTCGCTAAATGCACAGGGCGGGGCACGCTGCTCCCAGACCCG
>NC_048299.1:279708317-279734942 GCF_013100865.1 Trachemys scripta elegans | reverse complement strand
CACCGTTGAAGCCTTCATTCCCATTTCCTGGGACACCTCCCTGCAGCTGGGCCCTCACGGCCTTTTCTCAGGCCCATGGGCTCCTTAGTCCCTCAGCTGCCTCCCTTTGCAGGAGTTTGTCATGGGCGGGCTGGGCCCTGACTCCCGTACAAGGGGCCAACCACCCCATGCCACTGCCCCTCCCTGGCCACAGCGGGGGGAGCTCACCAACTCCACTGGCTGGTTACCCAGGCACAGGACCATGCGGATCCCAAAGGAGCGCTGGGCCCAGCCAGCCAAGGGCCGCACAGAGGTGGGCCAGGGCACATCTCGCCTGCTCCCACCCCTGCCCCCCAGCACTGACTGGTCACGCTGTCGCCACAGGGCGTGCTGCTGGGGGGCACAGCCAGCCAGTTCCTTTGCCCCCCTGGCGCTGCCCCCTATTGCCCCGGCAGAGGGGGCACAGGGTGTGGGGGGATGGGAGCACGGCTGCTGTCTGAGGGGGCAGAGTAGGCCCATGGGGGAGGAAATGGGAATGAAGGCTTCAACGGTGGGTCTCTGACTCTCACCCCCTCTGAGATGGGGATCCCCACTCCCTCCTCCCCCAGGGGGGCTACCCCTCTCCATTAGCCCCTCTGCACCTTCCCCCTACACAAGGGCTACCTGGTGCCTCCACCCAGCCCCAGAGAGGGTTTGCCCCACTCTATAGCAATGACCCATAGCCTCTCCTCTCCTCTCTCCCCACACAGGGGCTGGCTGGGGCCTCCCCCCAGCCATGCTGGGGCCACCCCTTCCCCAGAGACAGCTCCCCAAAAAAGCAGCCCCCTCTGCCCCATCAACAGAGAGGGCACAAAGGGCCCAAATCCCCTGACGCCTGCTCTTAATTAGCCCCCCCTCGCCAGCCCCTCCAGGAGGCCCTTCCGAGCCAGCGCGTTGGTGCAGGAGCGAGCAAGAGAGCCGGAGCAGCCGGCCTGTGAGACGGGGAAACCGCCCCCCACAGCGAGCGGCAAACTCAGCCCTGCTACGGGAAATACGGCGTCACACCATTCACAGAGTCTAGGGCCTCTGGGTGCGCCCAGGCCGGGCAGTTTCAGCCAGGGCCCCTCTCCGGAGCCCAGGCCCTTCCAGCGAGGCAGCCACTCCGGGCTGAAGGACAGAGAAGGGAACTTGCCCAGCAGCCTGGAGCTCTGCAGCTGCCGTGCCGCCATTTCTGTGCCCACTATTGACCTAAGGACACAAACCAGTGCTCAGTCCTATGGCTTCTCTTCTGCCCCCGAGTCTGGGCTCTACGGCTCTTCGCTGCCTTGGCAGGCCCCTCTCAGCCCTTCCTGGCTGGAGTCTCCTCTACTCCAGAGTCTGGCCTGTTTAGTCCTCAGCCTTCTTCACCTCTGGCTTCCAGGCCCAAACCCTTCCCCCCGGTCCAGGGTCTTGCAGATCTGCCTAATGCCCACCCACAGCAGCTCATCCAGCCACTTCCCCTGCTACTTCAGAGCGATCCACAGGTAACAGCAGCCTGCCAGAACCGTTCTGCAACCCTCTAACTAAATTTGGGCAAGACCCAGGTGCCTCCCTTTAAGCCACAGATAATCAGTCCAGGTGCCCTGGCCCCTACTCCCTCTTAAAGGGGCCAGTCACCCTTTGAGATGGAGAATCTGCCACTCAGGTACATAATTAGCCTGTGGAACTCCTTGCCACAGGATGTCGCTAAGGCCAGAACTCAGCAAGATTCAGGAAGGGATTGGGCATTTATATGGCTAACAAGAATAGCCAGAGTTACAATTAATTATAACAAATGGTGGCAGGGATATTAAATCTCTGGCTTCAGGGTTTACCTTATACCAATCTCTAACGGCTAGAGATTAGGCTGAGACCTAAGGTGGGGGGTAGATTATTCCCCATCTGCTACTGCAGGGTTCGTACACCTGCCTCTCGGGATCTGGTGCTGGCTGCGAGAGGCAACTGGGCTACATAGCCCTGTGGTCTGCTCCAGTCTGGCCATTGCTCCCGTCCCAGGAGCAAACCCAAATTGAGAGGGCCATTTGCTTAGAACAGCCCAAAGGCAGGAGAGACCCCGGCGCCCCGGCCCCAGCTCCGCTTGCTAGAGCACTCACCGGGAATTTGAGGCAGGCGCCCGTCTCCAGCTCCCTTTAAAGGCAACGGGCGTTTGGGGCTTTTAGAGCCACCGGTGCTGTTAGCTGGGGCAGGGAGTGAGTGCTCTGAGCAGGACAGAACAGGGGTGGCAGAAGTGGGGGGGGGGGTTTGGCAGAAGCAGGGGCGCTACTGCCCCTGCAATGGGCTATTGCGGGGGCTTCACCCACGTGTGAACTCACGTACGCTGAGGGCGGCGCGGGGTGGGGGGCAATGGGACCCTGAGAAGATGCAGAGGGTGCCATGGGGCCCAGGGTTGGAGCAGGACCTAGAGAGTCTGGAATGGGTCTGGGAGCGGTTAGAACCCTCCCTGGACCCTCCTTCCCAGCCTGGAGCCTGCTGCCCCCGTTCCCCATGTCTCAACACCTCCCCTCACTCCCCCTCTGAGCCCCCCAGGAGACAGACCACAACTGAAGGCTGCTGCGTGCTGGAGCGGTTTCCAGTTTCCAGAGGGGGCATTCCCCCTCACAGCCCATGCCCTGCCGCTGCCCTCCTGCTGAATTCACAGCGTGGGGCGTCCTGTGGAGATGACACGGACCCTGTCGTGCAGCACTCCCCCCCCCCAAGCTGGAGGGCTTTCTGAGCCTCAGCGTCTCCATGGTCCATGTCCCCACAAGAGGCAGGATCCGGTTCGAAAGGCGGTGGCTTGGAGTGCAGGTCAGACCCTGGACTCGCCCCAGCGTGGTTACGGCTCGTCACTGAGCTGGGGCCCCAGATCCCGGCTTTAATCTCTCCTGTGTGCACTGAGGGACAGCGCAGGCCCCAGTGGCCACTCCCCCCACTGATGTCAATGGGAGTTATGCGCCTAAATACCTTTGAGGAGCTGGGCCCAAAGTCACACATGAGCCCCAAGTCTCCATCCACTGGCGTCTCACTCAACAAGAACAGCATCGTGGCGAGATCTCCAGCCTCACTAGAACCAGGTCTATTCACCCTCAGTGCTCAGAGGAACCGTTCCCGTCACCGGCTGGGCGGCTGGAGGACAGGAGTGGGGCCTCAGGGGGCAGGTGGGTGGGAAATTGCTCCTTTAAAGCTTGGAGCAAATCTTATTTCGTTAACAGTGGGCTTGTGTCACATTATTGACTTGAACTGGGACCATATAGAACATGGTTGCAACCAAGGTCCTGTAGTAGCACCAGATCTTGTATAAAAGGGGGCTATGGAGAGGTTATGGTTTGCTGGTTATGATTATGTTCTCTGTATGTGTGTATCATTTTTGTAGTTGAAGTTATGAATATTGGCTCTATACTGTCTGTATTTCAAACTGGTGCTATGTTTGTGGATGACACCCCAGATAAGTTGGTGTCAGCTCTGCCTAGCCTGCTTGATGGCCCATTAAGGACCATCAGCTATACAACTGACCCATTGAGAGAAGGCAGATACACCTTGTGACTCAGCAAAGTATGCAGGAACCGGCCCATGTGACTCCAGACTCCATTTTGCTGTAATTTTCCACAGTAAGAACAGAGGTGTTCTTACACCTGGAAAAGACTATATAAGGCTGATGCCTCATCTCCATCTTGTCTTCAATCCTGCTTCTTACCTCTGGAGGGACTTTGCTACAAACTGAAGCTTTGAACAAAGGACTGAATGACCCATCCCAGCTGGGGATGTTCCAGAGACTTGATTTGAACCTGCAGTTTATTCTATCACTGCTACAAGCCTGAACCAAGAACTTTGCCATTACTGTATGTAATTGATTCCATTTAACCAATTCTAACTCTCATCTCTATCTTTTTCCTTTTATGAATAAACCTTTAGATTTTAGATTCTAAAGGATTGGCAACAGCGTGATTTGTGGGTAAGATCTGATTTGTATATTGACCTGGGTCTGGGGCTTGGTCCTTTGGGATCAGGAGAACATTTTTCTTTTACTGGGGTATTGGTTTTCATAACCATTTGTCCCCATAATGAGTGGCACTGGTGGTGATACTGGGAAACTGGAGTGTCTAAGGGAATTGCTTGTGTGACTTGTGATTAGCCAGTGGAGTGAGACCAAAGTCCTCTCTGTCTGTCTGGTTTGGTTTGCCTTAGAGGTGGAAAAACTCCAGCCTAGGGCTGTAACTGCCCTGTTTTAAGCAATTTGTCTTGAATTGGCACTAGTTGGATCCCACCAGAACCAGCATCGTTACAGCTTGGGTCCGGTTCAGGCTTAAAAATTTGGCCCATGCAGACCCCTATGCCTGACTCCAGTCCACTGCCTTAACTGCGAGGCTACCCTGCCTCTCAGATAGACCCAGCTTAGGGGAGCCAACATACTGTGAGCACTGCCTCTCATCCTCCTGGTGCTGCCTTTTCTGACTATCATCTTATGCTGAGCTAGTCAGCTCGTTGGGGTGGAACTACGGTTTGGTCAGTGTTTGTACAGCGCCTGGCACAACGCTGGACAGCTCCGCGGTCCCTCGGCGCTAGGATGTATCAAATCAGTACTAATGTTTCAACACGTCTTCTAGCGAGGCTGGGCAGAGAACCCTGGGCCGCCTTTAAGCCGGCATCCCGGGTTCCCTATGAACCCCTCATTTTCAGCCACTCACTGCTTTTCCCAGCACTCCCCAGCCTCAGGCCCTGCCCCAAAGATGAATTTCAGCTGGGGAAACGAACTGGTTCTGCCATTCCAATTCTTGGGGCGAGACACAGCGTGTGAGTGAAACGGCCACCGGCCTTCCGGTAACTAGTGTGCTTCATGCTGCGGCTCGTGCGTCCATTCCTCTGTGGTGTCTTCACGTCCCAGGCAACGGTGCCAGCGAGTTTGCCCAAACGGCATCAGCAGCCCTGCCTGCACCCTGGCATCACTCGTGTCCTGAGCCACACGTACCCAGGGTGGAGCCATCCCTCCCCTCCTTCCTTGCTGGGCCTTGCACACCAGTATCTCGTCTTCAGTGGTGCCTAGTTACTGCATAACTCTTTAGTGGGTCTTGGTTTTTAGCCAGCCCCAAGAGCCTCTCCTGGTGATAAATGCGTCACTCTGTTTTGAACAGTTCTAAAGCCAACACGGCTTAAGGGAGAATGAGGAAATCTGGCCTGGAACTAGCCCTCCTGGAGGACACGCGTTGGGGTGGGGGGATTTGCTCAGGCGACGAGCTATGGAAAGGACAGACCAGACTTGTGCAGGGTATGACACCAGACGGGCTGAACTGCCCCGGTGCGGGGGATCAGGTCTAGGCCCTGGGGCTGAAGCAGAATTTACAAAGGGGGAGGGATAGCTCAGTGGTTTGAGCATTGCCTGCTAAACCCAGGGTTGTGAGTTCAATCCTTGAAGGGGCCACTTAGGGATCTGGGGCAAAATCAGTACTTGCTCCTGCTAGTGAAGGCAGGGGGCTGGACTCGATGACCTTTCAAGGTCCCTTCCAGTTCTAAGAGATAGGATATCTCCATTTATTTTTACATCATTCCCAGCACCAGAGGGGATTTCAGCAGAAGACTGGAGCATGCAGCTACACGCAGGGCTGGTGTACGTGGCTCGCTGAGCCGTGCCCGGGGGATAACACGTACTCAGGGTGGGTGGAGGCCAAGGCGAAGAATAACCCATGGGCCCAGCCAGAACAGCATATTCCCTGCGGGCACCGATTTGTGCTTTGTCCAGACTCGTTTCAAGGGTGTTGAGCAACAGGGCTCGTGCCCCTGCCCTCGGCGGCTATTCCAGTGTAACGTGGCTCGTTTCCCTGCGCTTCACCCGCCCCTCGGTTCTCCTGCTATCGCCCAACGAACGGGAGCGAGCAGAGACAGGAGCAGGAATTACAACACACCCGCTCCTGGGTTGCGACCCTCAGCAGCTTTCTGACACTGGTCTGGGCACACTTAGCTTTGTTCGCACGAAGGACCTAGAGTAAATGCACCATTTGGTCCCGCTGCTCTTCAGTTGGCCCTGAACCGAGGCCAAACAAAACTCGCCCGGGGCCTTGACTCGCCTGGTGAGTGGAGCCAGACGTAAGGACTTTCCAGCGCTCGGGAACACACCCATCACAGGCAACGGCCTTGTGCCAACAGTCTGGCCAACAGGCGAGCTGCAGCTGCCCTCAGAGGCTGTTCTCTCCCAGGACCCAGCCTGTGGGTCCTCTGCACCTCGTGTGCTCATCTCAGAGCTGTCATGCCTGACGGGACCCTTGGGGCATCCTGTCTGACCTCCTCCCAATTACCCCGCTAGTCAGCCCCATCCCTTGATTGGCTAAAGGCAGCTAGGCCGGCTCTGAAGCCTTCAAGAGATGGAGAATCCACTACTTGGCTTGGTTGTTTGTTCCAGTGGCTACTGACCCTGACTGAAAAATGTGTCTAATTGGTCTAACTTCCAGCCCCCAGTTCTTGTTCTGCATTTCGCCCCATGCCAAGGAGCCCTTTAGAACACACTGCCTCTCCCCTGGTTAGGAACCACACGCTACCCACCTGTTGTGTACATACACGTGGGATGTGTCGCTGGCGCGGCGCGGCCCGGCAGGACGCTCAGTTGAGATCAGCAGTGCACAGGCCCCTTTCCAGCACAGCCGTGGCTCCACGTCCCTCAGCTCCCTCGCTCTGAGCGCCTGCAGCTCAAACACCCCTGCATGCTCCTTCCCGCTGTAGGCGCCAGCACGTGGGCAGCAGGAGGGGAGAGTTTAGAGCCAGCGGCTGGATGGAAAATCGGCAGTGGTGAAAACCCAGAGGAGAAGGAAGACTCGGGGGGATTTATTTTCTACTGGTTCCCTGCAATGCCCCTCGGAGGAAAACTCCCAGTTCCTGTCCAATGCTCGTCAGCATGGGGAGCGCGGCGCTTTCCTCTGAGCTCCGGCACTTCTCGAGCTGAACTGTGGGTGTAGATTATTGCCAGGGCTCGGAGAATTCCCAGCCTCGGGACAATGGGAAATTGGGGGCTCTGCTTTGCCCCTCCAGCGGCTTCCCGCCATGGCAAGTACCCACTGCCACGGCTGGCCGGACAGAGCTCCCTCGCTGTTGCTATGATCTGTGGCCTGGGTGTGGGGCTCACCAGAGGGTAACTCTCTTCCCTTGGGGTGAAACGCTAACTCTGCAGCGCTCATTCCAGCCGTTAAAGCTGCTACACCCTCTCCCACCGAGTACCCTGGGGTGCTGCCACTTGGTCAGCAGAGGGAGAGCCAGCTGCCAGCACGCGGCTGCCACCCCTGCTGATGTCAATCAGAGCACACAACAGCATCCAGGACTCCAGTGATACGGCCGTCTAACCCCAAGCAAGTCCCTCCCCCTCCTCACGCTCTGTGCCTCAGTTTCTCCATCTGAACAAGGGAGATAAGGCTCCTGGCCTGGCCCCGAGGGCTAATGGCTGCACAGCTCTGTGGAGATGAAAGCGCTCAGCTGCACTCGTTTTATTTCCCTGCTGACTCCGTGGTTCCCTGAAGGTTTGGCTGCCGTACCACTGGGCTGGAAGAACACATTAGCTTGAGGAGCGAGCGGTGGTTAATTGCAGCATGCAATTAATTAATTCCTGTCCCTCGGCCCCTGCTCTGTCCCGGCCTCTCAGCTGGGAGAAGCCAGGGAGAGCCCAAGGGAGCAGGCTGAACGTCACGCTCTGATGAAGCTGGGGGTTGACACAGCCCTGGCGGGAGTAGAGGCGCTCCCACAAGTTCATTCCTCCTTGTCTCCGACGCGTTCCTGTCTTGTTTGAAGCATGAAAAGGAAGAGAAGGCAGCGGGGCCCGGCCCACGCGGTGACTCAGGGAGAACCAGCCACCAGCCGTGCACAGGGCCCCTTGCACCTGACATGTGGTGGCTTCCATGTTCATTGCCCACTGGGCGGGCTTGTCAGCACCGCCTCCCCCACGTTGCCTGGGGTGGATTGTTTGCTGTGGCCAGAGTGGAGACAGAATAGCGGCCCTGAGAATGCCCGACAGAAGAGCCGATAAAGCGCTGCTGGCCGGGCTGGGCTGGAGAGTCCCGGGATGGAGCAGGGCCGTCCCGTGGCTCAGTACCACAATTCAGCTGCCACCTCCCTGACTCTGAACCCGACTCCTATGGGAGCGGTGGGTGGGGGCTGTCCACACAGGCGACTGACGGAGGGAGGGGCTGCTGGCTGGAAAGCAAGGGTGGATCCCTGAACCGGGGGACGCTTGGACCCCACAATCCAGTGATAACATCGAAGAAATCAGCCCATCCCTGGCCGGGTTGCTGCCAATCATTTATTTATTGAGTTGTTGTCACAGAAAAAAAACCCCAAACTGTTCCACTCAGAACCCCCAGCCGTGTACATGCGTGTGTGTGTGTGTGTGTAAGTGTGTGTGTGTGTGTGTGTCAGGAAACGGCAGCCGAGCGGAGCAGCCGTTTGCAGCACCCCCCGTGCACAGCAATCGACTCCAATACTCCAGTTTATCCAGCCCCACTCAGACCGACTTGTGCGGGTCACACCAATGCAGCCTGGTTGGCTTCTCCCCACGCACTCTGCTGGGTGACTTCTCTCCCCCTCCCCGTCCTCTCTTCACTTGGGCTTCTCCACTCAGAGGAATCAAACTCAAGGGACAGGCTTTGCCGAAGGCTGAGCGCATCCACCCACTCGGAGGGAGGCCTGCTCCAGAGGGGAACATACGTGACTCATTAACCACTTGGCTGCTGCCGTCCTGGTGCCGAGGGCCGAGTCCCCCCAGCGGACAGCGTCCCATTGGAACAATGACACGCCCAAGGACTCCCACGGGGCTTTGCACAAAGAGATCTCAGGGCATCTCACAAAGGTCGGCAGCACTGGCCCAATTCCACAACTGGGCAAACGGAGGCGCCGGCAGCAAAGGGCCTCGGGTGCTGGGTGCCCACTTGAGGCATTTTAAAGGTGCTGAACCCCCCCACTATCCACTGTGCTCAGCCCCTCGAAAGGAGCAGGCTGGAGGGGTCTCAACCTGGATACCAAAAACGGAGGCACCTACGATCAGCGGATGAGTGAAAATTCCAGGGGAGGCAACTCGTGACGTTCACACAGCAGAGAACCGGCAGCCTGCAGCCAAGGGGTCAAAAACACCTATGCAATCCCATGGAAAGGAGCCCACGCCCCTTGTGCTCATGGATCCCAGCCTGCTGTCCTGGTGCTTCCCACCCCATTGGTGCTAACTCTGGGCAGTGCCCCTCCGACCCCTCGCTGCTGCCAAGCAGTAACAGAGCCCGAAAACCTCCGGGCTGTCTAAAAATAGGCTCTGAGGATTGAGAGGGGCTTGCTGGGCCGGCTGCTGCTAACAGATGCCAGGGGCAGCGCAGCCTGGCTAAGTTTAGGGTCCCGCTCGAAAGCTGTCAAGGAGCATTAAGTCCCTGGGAAAAAAGCCTTTTAAGAGGAGGTTTGAGCGGCTCAGCGAGCTCGCGCAGCGATTGGTTTTGGCAGGGCACCCGACCGTGCTCTGTGCTGGGGCAGCAGAGGGTGGTTTCAAACCCCTGGGGCGGGCCGGCACGAGGCCTCGGCCTGCTGGTGTCAATCACACCCGTAAGGCAGCCTGGATCCGTGGTGTGAGCGGCACGTGGGCAGCGTGCTGGGATCCCAAGCCCCCAAACAGGAAACACCCTGGGCCAGGGATCAGCAAAAGCCCAAAGGCTGATGGGACTTTTGCCACCTTGAGGGGGGGCAGGATCGGGCCCATTAAAAGGCACCTGGGTGGGATCAAGTCAGCATTTATTTAGCAACTTGGAGGCGGCTGGAATGGCGGCCCTGGGGGCAGCCCATCGAGCCTTCCCGTCAGCCTGGCTGGACAGACACGAACGGTCTCTGGTTTCCAGGCAGTACTAGGGGCTGGGGCGGAAGCCAGGAGAGCGTGACAAGGGGCATCACAATGCCCACCAGCCCCAGGGGGAGGCCCAAGTCTGCAGCCTGGCCCCCAGAGGTGGGGGAGGGGGATCCGCAGGCCATGGGGTCGAGTGGAGCCCAGGAGTTACCACAGGGGGCTAGCGGGCTTGGGGGGCTGAGCCCCAGCGGGCAGGTCCCGGGGAGACCCTGCCCTTCTCGCTGCGGGGAGCCTGGCTAAAGATTCTCCATCCCCCAGGCACCCATCGACGACCCTCTCCGAAAGCGGGTTATCTGCAGCGCGGTTATGGAACGGCAGAGAGCTTTTTAAACACGGTTATTACGGCAGTTTAAGCTCCTGGTTCCCCAGACTAATCCCGGTTCAGAGCACGCCAGAGATAATCACGCTGCAGCCTCCCTGCAAGCGCCGCTGGGCTCCCATGAGCCCACTCCTCCACCCGGGAGCTCAGCGGAGCCTGCCTAGGCGGGGATCTCTACCAGCACGAAGCACCCCGGGCTGCATGGCGAGAAGCCGACGAGCACAGCAATGGGGCGCGGGGCACAGGCACTTGGCTGGGGGCACTGAGGCTAATCTGGCCAAGTCTCTCCTTCCACTCCCAGCAGCCTCTCACGGCCTCTCCTGCTATGGACAGGCAGGAGGGGCAGGGCAGATTTGTTCTTGGCTTGGTGTGGGGGAGCGGGTTGAGCGGCGGGGTCTTTCCCCACAGTGCTCACCGCTCGGGGAAGGGCAGACACAGTGAGCACCCACCAAGCAATGCAGCAGGCCCTGGGCCCACACCGAATCTGCAGATCCTTAAAATGGGGAGGGGGCAAGGGAGGAAAGGGGCCCTGGGCTGGGGGGTTTGTAGGGCCACAGGTGAAGGAACATGGATTCCGGGTCTGTCCCACCCCGCTCGGCTCTCCAGGGACAGAATCCCAGTGCAGCTCGGCAAGCAGGGGCTCCGTTCACCTCCGGCTTGGCCATCTGCTTGGACCAGAGGGGACAAGAGCCGCTGCTTTTCCGGCTTCCCTTCGGCTCCCACTAGGAGGTGGCTTTCGGAGCTCATGGCCGCCCAGTCCAATCTAGAGCCTTACGTGCAGCCCATGGGGTTCGAGGGCACAGGGCACCCACACCCCTGTTGGAGAAGAGGCCCATGGAGGCCCTTCAAGCAGCCAACCCCGGGGTCGCTTGGCCCAAGTGGCATACATCTGGCTGGGCAGCCAGGGGGTGGGCTGCAGAGAGGGGGCTGGGTGCGATCTGCTCCAGTGAGTGCCAGGGAGGGGCTGTCCTCAGGCTGTTGCGAAGCAGCCAACAGCTGCAGATGGCCAAGCTCTGGGCCAGTCCTTGCTCTGGCCCCAGGGCCGGGCAGCCTCGCTGGCGACGCCCCGGCTCAGGCGCTGCTGTTTGAGCGGATCAGCTGCACCAGCTCGTTGGTGAGGGTGTAGCGCTCGCCCTGCCAGCGGAAGTGGGTGGGGGGCCCGCCGGCGCCCTGGCTGTACTCAAAGCCGGGGCTCAGCTCAAAGGCCAGGGACGATTTCACCAGCCCCACGCCGCCGGCTTTCTGCGAGGCCGGGTGATAGACGCGCCCGTTCTCAGGGAACATCACCAGCTTCTCTGGCTCGAAGCCGACCACCAGCCTGTCTCCGCCGCCGCAGTAGGAGAGCAGCTCCTCGCCCGCCCGGCCCCGCAGCAGGTGGGTGAAGACGATGGGGCGGTCGTCGCAGCGCACGAAGTTGTGCTCTCGGCCGCAGGGGGAGAGGTAGGGGAAGGCGTCCTGGTAGCGCCCGCTCCGGTTCAGCTGCAGTTGTTTGAAGAAGAAAGCGAGGAACTGCTTATCTGCGAAACAGAGAGACACCACACTGGGGTCAGCGGCCAGAGAACTAGATCGGTGCGCTCTGCAAGGCTGAAGCCTGTTTTACCCGACACGCCTCCCCCCATCAGCAAGCGGCTTCGTTAGAAGCCCATATGCCAGGCCAACAAAAGGCACGTTCCCTGCAGGGGCTCGGGAGCACCCTTGGGAACCTCGGCCCGGAGCTCACTCCTGGCTGCAATTCACTCCAGACCCAGCCCAAAGTGCACGCTGAGGAGGACGGAGGCCACGGCTCCCTGGCCTCGCACGGGCCTGCTGACGGATCTGCTCCCGGAGATGCGCTGTTCTGATTCAGGGCGCGTCCTCCTCCCCACTGCCTGGAATTGCAATGCAGTTACAGGCCTTGGAAATTAGCAGAGCTGCACCTGGCCCCTTCCATCTCCAGAGCTCTGGCAGGCTAATCAGGAGGTGGCAGCAGAGCTGCTCCGGGAAACATCACTCCTGATTAATTCCCATCTCTAAACTAGAAGGCCTCCGCATTCATCTCTCTGCTGACCGCACACAGCGCATCTCCAGCTGTCGTCCGACAGGCTGCTACGGGCTGTATGGGGGTAAGGAATCAGCCCTGGCTGTTACCGGCCGCCTCCAGCTCTCCGGACACTCTGCTTCTAGCCCTTCATTGTCGGCATGATCTTTAGAGCCAAGGGGCCCCGTCAGACCTCTCTCCCCGGATGGCTTGAACCTCCTGGGGGCACTCCCCAGTGGCACAGGAGCGGCACAGAGGCCAGCCTGGCATTGAGCATGCCTCTCCTGCCAGACTTCCACTTATCCCCCTAAGTGAGCAAAGCAGGAAAGTGAAACATACAAGATCTGGTCAGTTTCATGGCTTTGCTCTGTGGCCAGGAAGCAGGAAAGCGAAAGGGACAGGAGATCATGTTCTTTGCTCCTCCATTGAATCCCTCTGACGCCTCCCCCTTCCTCGCCACATGAAATCCAAACTCCTTGGCTCTGTTTTCAGCACTGTGCAGAACTGTCTCCTCCTCACCCCCCCCCCGTGTCTCTTTCTGCATCTCCCCCTTTCTTCTCCACTCTTAGGGTGACAGGACACCCCAATATTGGGGGCTTTGTCTTTTATATGCAACATACCCCCTACAAGAAACTAACCGGCTGCTTATGGGGAGGCTGGGGCTGCCTGGGGAGAACCTCGCCAGCTCACAAAAAACCCCCAGTGTTAACCTGAGTGACCACGGCCACCTTGATCACATCCCTCGCACGTTGTGCCCCTCAGCTCGCGTCTTCTCCAATGGAGGTTCTTTGGGGCGGGGCCCTTTTGCCTCGCACATGGTGAGTGCTACAGCAAATGAGCCACGCACTCATTAACAGGCGAGAGGGCACCAGCATCGCCCCCCGGGCACAGCCCTGCTCCATCTGCCAGAGTCTAGTTCTCATTTGCTTTTAAATCGATTGCCAAGATCTCACACATTCCTGAAAACCGACACAAAGGATTGTTTAAAAACGGGAAGCCCCAGAGGTCAGTGCACGCGGGGCTGGAAATATTCCCCGCAGGGTTTAACAGGGTGCAACCCCTCATGAGAGAGAAGAGTTCTCGAGGGTGGTGCAAGGGGATAAGAGAAGACATATGGGCCAGTCATTATTTAGTGTACGTATTACAATGGCAGCCAGAGGCCTAGATTGGACTCAAGTTGGGTTTGGGGCTGAACATGTGATACAAGAAGACAGTTGCTTCCTTGAGGAATTTACAATCTAAAAAGGCAAGTGATGCACCGAGGGGAGGAGAGAGGACTATAGAGGTCTATGCCCAGCTCCGCCACTGAGATGCTGCATGACCTTGGGAAAGTCTCTTAATGGCTCTCTGGCTCAGTTAACCAACAGGGGCAAGGACACTGACCCACATGACAGGACTTCAGTTGTGTGTGTGTGTACAGAGAGGGCTTTGGCTGGAACAGAGCAATGAACCTCAGAGAATTACAACAACTAAAAGCAAGGGGATGACATTGATCTGTCTAGGTTCTTCAGTACTACTGGGATGAAGGCCAGTCATGAGAGTGCCTTACAAGCAGCCATTCGTTAACCCTCTCCTCCTGCCCCCGTCATGTACGGGAGTGCAGTTACCTCCATTTTACAAACGGGGGAGTGACACGCAGAGAATCTAAAGGACTGGTCCAGTGACACAGCGACGCAGTCGCATGCCTTAGCCACCAGCCCCTCCTTCCTGAACAGAAGCGCTTCCTCCCAGCAAGGCCTGTTGAACCGTGGAACAGTTGCCCAAAGGAAGGAGTTTGGGACATTTAGAACTGGGCGAAGTGCTGGTGAATCGACAGGGACTGATCTTGCTGTGGCCCGTGGGGAATGGGCTGAAGGAAACCTAACAGGACGCCCGAATCCTAGGACGAGATGCAAGTCGCCCTGTTTTCCAAGTCGCTTGCTGAAACCTACGTGCTGCCTACCCATGCTTCCCAAGAACTCCGGCCAGATTCCCCTCTCAATTTCCCCCACAGACATCCAGAGTAACGCCAGGGCCCTCAACAGAGTCACGCCAGAGATCTACACCAGCACAACCAAGCTCCGACGGTAGCTCAGGGAAGTGCGCGCGCAAAGGAGGGGTGACAGCAAGTCACACTGGCAGGCAGGCAAGCCGGGGGACTCGCCTCTGGCTGATCACGGGGAAGAAGCTGATTTTGGCCAGGGAACGTTTGCCCATTCCACACCCCCTACTGCTGCCGGGCTGTTCCCGGAGTGAAGCCCCACGCCAACGCTGGCCAGCTTTGCCGCTCACGGATCTTTCAAGGGGCACAAGCTCCCGAGATGCATTTTCAGGTTAGTTTTATGTAACAAAGATAATGCAGTAATAAATGTCACAGCTGCCTGTTTGCCAAGTGAATCGTGGCCTACAGCAATTAGGCATTCACAAATCACCTTTAAAATACTCTTTAGCAGCAAGGCTGCCTCTGCACCGACGGGGCCAGCTACAGCTGCCGAGAGCTTATGGGAAACCTGCAGCGCAGGGAGAAGTCATTTGGCAAAAGCAAATTACTTCCCAGTACTTATTAGCTTACACCCTGCTGGGTGGATCCATTTTTGTTAGCTAATGGTGTTTTTATTCCTTTGTTTTGCCTGGCCTCCTTTATCAAGCCATTTAACAGCATTCTTTCAGAGCAGCGCCAGGAAGGAGGTGGACATATTGTGGCTGATCGTTCACCTAAAATACAGCGAGGGGAAGTCAACAGTAGCCACTCGCCCTCTACTGCCTCTCTCGATCAGTGACCTGGAGAGAGTGAAACGGGCAGAAGGCTCGGAGGTTTTAACAGGCAGGGGAGAAGGGAACAGAAGTTATTAAAAGCAAGAGCTGAATCCCTGTAATTGTGCAAACGAAATAAACACGCAAAAGGCCTTGTGCTGTCTTTGCTGGAGAATCTGCTGCTGGAGAAAGACTGAATTGCAAACAGTTTTTAAAGGAACATGGACTGAAATGGAGCTGGAGCGCCAGAAAGATGGCGCCAGGGGAGGGGGAAGTCCTAGATGCTAGACAGGCTAGCGGTGCCTGCATCCAGGAGACCCTGGGCTTTGGCAGCAGTGGGACAGACCTATCCGCTCCCCCAGATCTTGCACTAAGCAGGGTTAGGCCAGGCCAAACTCTGGGATGGGAGATTTCCGAGGAACATGTCGATGTGACAGGAAGTGGTGCTGATTCAGTAGCCAGCACTTCCCCGTCTGACTCAGCAATGACCCACCATCCCATCATGGCGCTAGGGGCGTTGTGCTGCGAGGAGCAGGGTGTGTGACTCAATAAGGGGTACTGCCCCCCCACAAGTCAGTCTGCCCTGTTAACAGCTGCTGCATTTGTTAAAGGTGAAGCAATTCCTAAATAGCCTTCTCTACCCTCCCAGGGGCTGCTACATCTCCATGTTGGGGAAGCCCTTTGCATCTGCAGCTCTTGAGACCCTACAGACAGTGAGCAATGCCCCACAGCCGTTCTGGGGAAACCGAGGCGCAGCTGGGTGAAGCCTGGCTTTCACCTGTGCTCATTAGGAAGCAGCCCGCACAGTGAAAGGGGTCGGGGTGAATGGCCAAGACCAGGCCGCTCTCACCCTGCTATGGAGCAAGACCGGAGGGCTGCAGGTGCCCGGGGAAGCCCGTGTGCCATCGTAGTGAGATCAGGCCCCTCTAGATAGGGCACTGGACGGGATTCAGGAGACCTGGACTCTATTCCTGGCTCTGCCACTGATCTACCGGGTGACCCTGGCCAACTCACTGCCCCTCCTTGGGCCTCAGTTTCCCCATCTGTCACATGAGGATAATGATGCTCAGCTCCTTTGAAAAGCGCTTTAGGCTCTGCTGCTGAGAGGCGCCGTGCAAGAGCTGGGTATTGTTAGGTACAGTGTGTTTCCAGCAGCCTTGTAGCTGCCTCTCACTGGGCTTAGCCGCACCTGGAGCTGTGAAAAGGGTCCAGCCTGGCACAGGGGGTGGAGAGGGGGGAGCCCTGGAACCAGAACAGGGGTTTCCCCATTTGTTTGATCCCAGTGGGGTGGGGAGGGAGACACGCAGACTGACCCGGCACACCCAGTGCTGCCTTACTGTTCCCAACACTGGCGAGTTCCGGCATGCGCCAGGCGGCTCGGCTCACGAGGGAACGTCGCACGCTGGGGTCTGTCCCCCTCTAAGTCGAGGCACAGGCAACGGTGACCTCATGTGGCTCTGGGGGAGGGAGACTCAGAGGAGAGTCATAGACTCATAGACTCTAAGGTCAGAAGGGACCATTATGATCATCTAGTCTGACCTCCCGCATGATGCGGGCCACAAAAGCTGACCCACCCACTCCTGGAATAATTCTCTCCCTTGACTCAGCTGTTGAAGTCCCCAAATCATGATTTAAAGACTTCAAATCGCAGAGAATCCTCCAGCAAGCGACCCCTGCCCCATGCTGCGGAGGAAGGCGAAAAACCTCCAGGGCCTCTGCCAATCTACCCTGGAGGAAAATTCCTTCCCAACCCCAAATACGGCGATCAGCTGAACCCCGAGCATGCGGGCAAGATTCTCTAGCCAGACCTCTGGAAAAAGTTCTCTGTAGTAACTTTTAATATCCCATCATTGACCATTGTTACTAATTACCAGCGATGGCACGTTATTGACCTATTGACTAAAATCACGTTATCCCATCAAACCATCCCCTCCATAAACTTATCAAGCTTAATCGAGTCATTTGTAGCTTCGAGGCCTGAGGTTCACATCCCAGTGCTGTGGAAACCATCCCCGTGTCCTGCCCTCAGTACCAGACAGCAGCTGCTGGAACCTCAGTGAATGGCACCATTGAGCTCCTGCCGTTTTCAGTCACTTGAAGATAAGGGCCCAAACCTGTCCCCGTGTAAGTCGATGGTCACCACAGGGATGAATTTGGTCCAGAGCCTTTAAATGCATGGTGGGTCATAAACTTTGCTAGAGGAGTCACTCCTCTCACACCGAGGTGCTGGAACTAGGGGGGCTGGGGGGGCTGCAGCACCCCTGGCTTAAAGTGGTTTCCATCATATACAGGGTTTACAGCAGGGGACGGCAAACTACGGCCCGGGGGCCGCATCCGGCCCTTCAGACGTTTTAATCCGGCTCTCGAGCTCCTGCCGGGGAGCGGGGTCCAGGGCCTGCCCCACTCCGCACAGCTCCTGGAAGCAGTGGCATGTCCCCCCTCTGGCTCTTTTGCGTTGGGGCAGCCATGGGGCTCTGCACGCTGCCCCCACCCCAAGCGCCGCCGCCCCCGCAGCTGCCACTGGCCAGGAACTGCGGCCAATAGGAGCTACAGGGGCGGCGCCTGCGGACAGGGCAGCGCACAGCAGAGCCGCCTGGCCGCACTTCTGCATAGGAGCCAGAGGGGGGACATGCCGCTGCTTCCAGGAGCTGTTTGAAGTAAGCGCCGCCCAGAGCCTGCACCCGACTCCCTCCCACACCCCAACCCTCTGCCACAACCCTGATCCCCCTCCCACCTTCTGAACTCCTTGGTCCCAGCCCGGAGCACCCTCCTGCAACCCCAACCCCACCCCAGAGCCCTCACCCCCATCCCCCTGTCCCAGCCCAGAGCCCCCACCCGCACCCTGAACTCACTTCTGGCCCCACCCCAGAGCCCACACCCCCAGCCTGAGCCCTCACCCTCACCCCCTCCCACACCCCAACCCCAATTTCATGAGCATTCATGGCCCACCATACAGTTTCCATATCCAGATGTGGCCCTCGGGCCAAAAAGTTTGCCCACCCCTGGTTTACAGTTTGGTTCAATGGCACTTGGCACCCCCACTATACAAACTGTTCCAGCCCCCTACTCCACGAGCAGAAGAAACGTGACCCCTCAGGCCAGCGAGGATGAGAGGAGCCTTGTGGAAGCGAGGCAGCTCTGACTAGCGGATGTGCAGATTTCAGGGAGTCCAGTTTACAGCACAGTTCTCCTCTGAAAATCAACCCCCGAAGGCCTGGGGCCGGGTCGCAGTTAATCTGATCAGATATGCTCAGGTCACGGGAGGATTTTCTAATGGTCAGCCCCAAACTCCCCCAGGATCTGAGAGTCGAGCTGGGTTTTATCTGGGTCACACCCCATCAAAGCCGTCCCTAGGGTATGGGGAAATCGTGGCATCGCTTTGGGGGACCCCGCGGGTCGGTGCGATTGGCCAGCGCACATGGGCGGCACATGAACCGCTGGCTGGGGAGGTTACCCCCAGCCCCACCCTGTCCACACGAGGGAGAGCACGCCGGAAGGGAGAGCGCACGGCAGCACCGCAGCAGCCTCCCCAGCCCTGGGAAGGCAGGTGGTGTGGCCCCAGCCCCTGGAGCCCAGCGGCAACGCTGAAGCGGGGCTTTGGGGGGGCAGAGCCACGTCTGGCTGTTTGGAGAGGCACCGCCTCCCCTACCCGCCGCAGTCTGTCCCAGAAGTGACGGGTTGGTCCTGGAAGTGATGGATTTGTCACTTCCTCCCTCGGCCCCACAGCCCCCTAGGGATGGCCCCGCACCCCATCATCAGTAATAAAAGGTTGGAAGGCAGATCTGGCCTGCAGCGACACCTCTGTAACCCTCCTGCCACCAGCGAACATGCACGGGGGCCGCTGATTGAAACTTAGCAAACAATCCTATTGATGGTGTGGTTGGGGACACTGATTGTCCAAAGGCATGTTCTGATTGGCCAGCTGATGTCCGTTCAGGTGATGTCACAGCCACGGACCAATCAGAACTGCTGTAACCTCACTGCCCACCAGAAGAGCAGAATCCCTGTGCCTAGTGCAGTGGAATTGCTGATACTTTCGAAGTGCAAAGCTGCATTCCCATTCTCCTGTTGTTCCCTCTTATCCTTCCACTAGGTTACGGACCTTGTGCAGTAACTGGAGTTCTTCGAGACACGTGTCCCTATGGATGCCCCACTTCAGGCGTGCAGGGGCCTTCGACAACAACGAGGAGTCCGGTGGCACCTTAAAGACTAACCTTCGGGCAGAGCTTTTCGGTAGCGGTGTCTGTTCGGCCCACACATGCACCCTATACACCCTTGCGCTCACCCCAAGCAGCATTCCATCCCCTTACTGCTCTCTCTTCTCTGGTCACTCAAAACGACTTGTCGTGGCAACGGATACACTGCACAAAGTTCCCTGCCCTATTTAAAAGGATGCTGGGGTTTTTGTATGAGCCGCTGTCACAGCAGCATGACATTAATGAATCTACCCTCAGAGCCCGCCCCCGGGAAGGCTTAATTAAATTCTAAATCTAATCACAGGCAGTCACTCGAGCGGGGTGTGCGAGCAGCCAGTGCATTTGTCTGCGTGTTCAAAGGCTGCTACTCAGGAACAGTGCAAAGCGCACAGGGAATTACAAGTGCTTAGTGTGAACAGCGCCCTCCTCTGGGGAATTCGCTTCACATTAGGAGCTCAAGCTTCACCCAGACCTCGCGCCCAGCGGCGAAAAGTTCAGTGGTTGATCTGCCAAGTGAGGGGTTGGGGGATAAGCATTGCCTGCAAAAAAAAAGACTACAGGTCCCAGCATTCAACGCTCCATCTTGACCTGAGCAGAAGGCAGATGAAGACTCAGCATTGCATGCTGGGACCTGTAGTCTCTGTGGCTGCAGAGCTGTATTTAAAGTTGCGGGGGGCTGCAGTTTGCTCTGTTCTGCGGGGGAAGGTTTAGGACTCAGGACTATGCTAGTTCCCCCTCCCCGAACTCTGATTGTTAAGAAGTGGGGAAGCCGACGTAATGGCCGGCAAACACAGCAAGGGGGGGCTGACAGGCAGCCCATTCAGAAGAGCGCCAGGCCCCGGCGGGCTCACAACAAGCCTAGGGAGCCGTGTTGCCAAGTGGTGGCAGTGGCAGGCCAAGCAGGGCCATTGGCGGGAAGCGGCTCAGGGGACTTAGAGTCTAAATCCCAGGTTTCAGCTCATGTGAAAGTAGCAGTGGATCTTAAAGCCCCATTTAAGGTTTAACTGGCCATTTGCTGTAGCCTCGGAGGAGGGGGTGGGGTTATTGTGGGGGGTGGCAGATTAACAGGGACCTGCTATGAGGGAACATGGCACCGTGGCGTGACGGGCTTCACTGACCCGAACCCCTCTGTGCTCATCCAGGCTACGAGGGGCGAGACCTGCCATCAAGGCAACCTCCCGTTGAACCCGTTTAAATCACGTTCTCTCCTCGCCCGCTGTCCCGGGCCCAGCCGGCTGCTGGTACAGGGGAGCAGGGATTTCCCCACGGCTGAACTGCTCTACTAACACGCGGGTCCAGCTGTCACCCAGCTGTGGCTTTCGGAGCCCGAGTAAGGATTACAATCGCACACGCAGCTCTCGAAAACCAGCACCTGAGAAGGGGGTGAGTGCGGCTCCGGAGGAAGCTCAAAATCCTGCAGAGAAGCTAAGTGAGGGGATTTTAGGACTCATCTCCAGGCTTAGCCCGTGGGGCTCTCCCAGCCGGGCCGCCCCCTCCTGTCCCTGCAAAGGGGTGCGCTGGTGAATAACCGCAGCAGCGAGCGCGGAGGAAGTCAGCGGAGGAGTCCTGCAGGCAGACCCCAGAATAACGCCCTCCTGCGAGCAGCAAGGGAGATTGTGTTTCTGCAGTGGGTGGGACCCACGGGTGATTAGCGGCGGGGCTGGAGAACTTAGCTGAGTTATATCCCTCACCCCACAGCTCCTGCAGCACAAGCCGCACCAGCCTGTCTCCATGCCTAGGAAGTGCAGCAGAATACAGACTTACCCGTGATAGCCTGGGACACGTTCACACCCGCGCAGCAGTAGTAGCCTTACAGCCACTAGAGGGCAACACACTCACCCAACAAACGGGTCTGCCGGATTCCAGCCAGCAGAGCGCAGCGGTGGCCAGAGATCCTGGGAGGACAAAGTGCACTCGGGAGCCGCTTGGGCCATTCCAAGCACTGCCTGGTATCATCACAACCACGGCTGAGACTCCAGAGAGCAGCTAGGAGAAGGCGCTGAGCCAGACGGCACCGCGAGGTTCAGCACACCCCTCTCCACGCCTCCCTCTAGTCAGGAGAGACCCCGCCCCAGAGTGGTGTGAAAGGGAGCACATGGGGCCCAGCTGATCAATTGCGCTTTCGATAGCATGGCATCTCCTAGCACCGTGCTAGGGCAGTAGGGCCAACGCTGACTCAGAGGGGAGAGCGCCCCCACTCGGCCCCCCATCCTGCTCCCTGCAGCACAGCAAACCCGAGTGCTTCACTGGAGCACTGGGGTCTGCCCCGCCCAGAGGGGAGAGCACCGCTATAGGTCCCATCAGATAAGTGACAATTCTGAGGAGCGAGAACTCCCTACGGATTCACCGTCTCTACGTCCTGTGGCACAGGAGATTTCCCCCACCGGTCTCCCATCCAAACGCTGAGCCAGCCCAATCCTGCTTAGCTTGCGAGAGCCAAGTTCCCAGACGGGGGAAGAGAAATCATACCCTCACTGGAGAAGGGACAAGGCAGAGCAGAATCGGGGCGTGTGGGGAAGGGACGGCGTTACCTTTAAAACAGGTGATGAAGTTCTTCACTTTGGCATCGTCCAGGAAAAGCTGCAAAACAAGGCAAGAGGGGGGACAGTGAAGATCAACCTGCCAGAGCACAGAGGGGGCTCCCTTAGAGGACCGTGCCCCAGGGGCCAAGGGAGACATTTCAGAGCCGTGCGTCTGCGGCTCCAGGAGTCCACGGCCCAACTATCCTACACAATGTCATGGGCAAAGCATGGTCCGTGCAGCTCTGCAGCTGCCCTTTGATCACGATGGAGAACGGCAGGCAGAGACCTGCAGTCTCCGTGAGCCAGATCTCTGGGTTAAAGAGGATGATGCTACAAGGGCTCCATATGTCACAAATTAGGTGTGACCTACTGGCCCTTGCCACATTGCCAACACGCGCCTGGGTGGGACATTGCCTCTGCTTTGGAGCAACGGCTCCACGTTGTCGCCACCTCCCATCAATGATCCCAACTGGCGCTGCTGAAACACACGGCCAGCCAGGCGCCCCCTCCCCAGCTGCAGGGAACGAGTCACTCACTGGAGTCGCAAGGAGTTTCCTGTATCCTCTGGGGTTGTGAAGAGAACTGGGCCTCTGATGTTCCGGCCATGCAGCCGTCCCCTCCCCCGGGTCTTCTTTCTATCAGTGGGAACTAACCAACGGCCTGATTTTCAGATGTGCTGAGCACCTGCGGCTCCCACTGAAATCAGTGGGTCCTCTGGGCACTCAGCCTCGTTGAGAATGAGGCCGTCCATCCCTGCTCCCCACAGCAGAAAGGGGCGATTCTGCAACAGCCACAAACAGCCCCAAAGCCTGAATTCGCAGGATGGTTAATGTACAGAGCAGGCCGATACACCTCAGCACTGCGGATGCTTCTTTAGCACTAATTACAACTCCTAATCTCTCTCGCTATGACTAATTCACCATTAATGCAATATGCGGGTAATGCAGGAAAAACGATCAGTTGATGCTAACGGATTAGAGAGGCACAAACAGCCCGGAGGGCTGGAAGAGGGCCAGATGGTATTTCCCGAGCCCAGAAACAGACCGTTTCATGGGTCTGATGCTTCCCAGGATTGAGATCTCACATGGAGCTTATTGAGAAGTTTCCCTTGGCTTTGAGAGCAGGCCAGCCTGCTGACCCTACAGCTAGCACGCTGCTATCCTGCCTGGGAAACCCAGCCTCGATCCCCTCTGCTCCTGGCAGTGATGCTGCATGGACGGTGCCCTCAGCCCGGCAAGCAAGGGGAGTGACAGCAGTTTGCTCAGCACCCATCTGCCTGGCTGCTTTAGGGGTGGCATTAATGGAGGCTGGGAGGCGTTCCCGCAACGCTGCCCGAATCAGAGGAGAGCAGACGGGGGCAGAGGGGAGCTGCTCTTGGCTCCAAGGACCCAGGAATCCCCCCAAGAGAAACAAGGAATAGATTCCATCTGCCTCCTGGCGGAGAGGAGTCTGCTCCCCAGGGTTTGTCCATAGTTCGTACGCAGCGTAACTAACCCAGGCACAGACATCCGCCAGATCACAGGCTGCTACTGCTTGGCCTAGGAGAGTAACCCCATTAGCTGGGAGTCCGTAGCAGGCGGCTATAGTCACTGGAGCTGGCTGCTAGAGGGGGACAGGTCACAGGCACCTCGCTAGTGTATTGCAATAGCCTCTTAGCCAAGTGCATCTCCCCACCAGCCTGACCTGTATTTGAACCTGACAGCAACCACCTCCCTGGGGTCGCGTAGCTCAGCAAAGCTACCCCCCCACATGCTACCGACTGATGTCGCCGCCATCTTTCAGGCTAGAACGGACACAGCCTCGCCTCTCCCAAACCCCTGGCTTTTGGGGCTGTGCCATCCCCACTTCCCCCTTGGGTCATGGCAGGGATCATGCTGCGCTTACAGTCACCATATTTGAGGACTTTGGCACAGTAATGTGCATTTTTAGCTTTTTGGCACCATCTGGTGGCACAACTGGGGAACTGTCACTTTAAGCCAACTGCACAATCCAGATAAAAAATCATCCAACACAACAACAAAAAGTGGAACCAACTACAACAAACTTCACAACTCACAGAACACCACCCTGGGAGGCTCCATGGCACTCCATGACACACCAACATCATCAGTTTATCATGACGACCCCTAACCGGAGTTGAATTCTCTGTCCTCTGCAAGGGACTGAACGAACCTGATACCATACGAACATGTGGAGAGCTAGAAGAAATCTTTTGCTACCTCCGCCTCCAAGAATTATTTCACAACAATGATGACACCACCCTCAACTACTCTGCCAGAACAACAGATGCAAAACCTGTTGACACCTCCTCTGCTACGATGTTCAATACCCCCCACAACACACCTTTCAAGATCCATGGGTCCTACACATGCCTGTCACAACATGTGCTGTACCTCATCCAGCGCATTAAATCCCCCATAATAACTATGCGGCTGAAACCAGACAAGCACTACGCTCTCAAATGAATTCACACAGGAAAATGATAAAAGACAAAAGCACCGTATCAACTGTGGGTGAACACTTTCCACAAAGCAATTGCTCTACATCTGCCCTCTCAGTTCTCATCCTCCCAGGAAACCGGCACAACACCTTCAAAAGACAAGCCTCCGAGCTTAAATTCCTAACTTTGCTAGACACTAAAAATCGTGATCTTAATAAAGACACTGGATTTATGGCTTCTTACAACAATCAATAACCCAATAACTCCCTTTTTTTGTTCTATGACCGGAAGGGTGTTAATGGGCCACTTCATCTTGAAACAACCTGGTCCAGCTTGTATTTAGCTGTGACACGCTGGGTATGTCTACACTGCCATTAAAAACCCGGGCTGGCCTGTGCCGGCTGACTGGGGCTCTGGCTAAGGGGCAGTTTAATTGCACATTAGGTGTTCGGGCTAGGGCTGGAGCCTGGGCTCTAGGAACCTGCGAGGTGGGAGGATCCCAGAGGGCTGCAGCGTCTATCATAATTAAATAGCCCCTTAGCCCAAGTCAGCCAGCACAGGCTTGCCATGGGTGTCTAATTGCAGTGCAGACATACCCTCTGACGGCCTTCCCCAGACCTGCCGAAGGGCTCTGTGCAGTTCAAAAGCTTGTCACTCTCACCAACACAAGTTGGTCCAATAAAAGATATTACCTCACCCCCCGTGTCTCTCTGATCTCCTGGGACCAACACAGCCACAATACTGCACACAATCCAGACTCAGTCGCCGCCTGAAGACCAAGAACCAGAGCACAACACAGCTGCCTACGAATTTACTGAGGGCTGGGAGTGGGGCCTATGGACCCAACACCTGTCTGCCCTGCAAACTCCCTCCCTTCCCTCCCCACCTGGGAGCCAAACCGCAAGCTGGGGTCTTCCCACCGCTAACATCACATTGTCAAAAGCAACAGAGAGTCTTGTGGCACCTTACAGACTAACAGATGCACTGGAGCATGAGCTTTCGTGGGTGAATCCCCACTTCGTCGGACGAAAGCTCACGCTCCAATACGTGTGTTGGTCTGTAAGGTGTCACAGGACTCTCTGTTGCTTTTAGATCCAGACTAACACGGCTACCCCTCTGCTACCTGATCACATCGTCAGTGGTAGTTTTTAAGCATGGACCAAAAAAGGGAGTTTTTAGCAACAGTCTGTGGCTGCAGAATCTGGGCGTCCTGCTGATGACACAAGAGGCGGAATAGGCTCTAATTTGCTCCCCTGTATTTATGTCCGTGCCTGTCAAGGCAAGAGACTTAACTCAGATGCAGGGCAAGGGGTGAAGAGGCCATTTTTAGAGACAACGCAGCCTAGCGCTCCTGTAGAGGTAGAGCTGGAAGGAGGACACCGGGCTCTCCCTGTCTGGAGGCTGGGCACCAAGTAGCTGATCTCACCTTACTGCGACGGGCAAACTTCATTTTGTGCCCAGCTACCCCTTGTCCCACATAATGAGGCTGGACAGGTTTTTGTTTTTTTTTTATAATTTCAACTGATAATATCCATGTTCATTAACAAACTTTTATCAATTTCAATGTTCACAGCTGTGTAAAGTTATGGGCTTTAAGTATTTTTTCCATTTTTATCAATGTAAATTTTCACATTTGTGGGAAACTGTTGGGGTGGGGGGTGTCAGACAATTACTTAACGACAGTAGACATTGAGATTCAAATAGCTAAATCTTTGTAAATGTGAAAACACAAATTGTCAACCTCACACGTGAACAGCCTCAAATCAAACCCTGGTATGTTCTCAAGCAGGATTTCTCTTAGCTGTAAATTTCGGTCATGACGGGTGGAAATATTTTGTGGGTGCCTGAGTGTTTGCTGGAATCAACATTTACCAATAAAAAGCGAATCCTTCCAAGCCACCCGGCCCTGGCGGTCCATGCAGTTACTGCTCCGCTAGTGACTAGGAACTAGCCATTGCCAACTCTCATCAGTTTGTCATGAGTCTCATGATAATTATTGTTTCCCTTAAAGCCCCAGCTCCTGGAGTCAAGTGGGTATGTGATGTTTTTTGCCGTCATTCTTAAAGGAAAAGTAAGTTTCTAGCCCTAGTGGCGTGGAGACAGCTTCCAAACCTGACCCCAGTGCACCCTAAAGGCTCAACAAACAGAAGGCAAATAAAAAGAAACCCAAATCCAGTATTTTTACATCACCTCATGATTTTTGGTGAGCCTGACTCATGATTTTGAACACCTGGGGCTGGCAATGCTGCCTGGCAGAAATGGGGGGCTGCCCACGCTGGCCCCCGGCTGGGTTTGCTGTGGCTGCCAAGCTCCACTATCAGCTCTTGGCCCACGGGGGGAGGTGGCAGCATTTCCCATGGCCTCTCCCCGGGCCCCTTCTCCCACAGCCCCTCTCCTCTCCCCAGAGCCCCATAGCCCCCCGCCCAGTGCCCCCAGCCCCGCACCCAGCAACCCCGGCCAGCCCCGAGCCCCTGGTCTGCCCGGCCCCTCGCGCCCGTCACCGGGGCCTCTGATCGCCCCCCCCCCCCCCCCCCCCCCCGCCCCCCCCCCCCCCCCCCCCCCCCCCCCCCCCCCC
>NC_048299.1:279678131-279708232 GCF_013100865.1 Trachemys scripta elegans | reverse complement strand
CGCCGCCCGTCACCGGGGCCTCTGACCCCCCCGGCCCCTCGGACCCGGCCCGGCCGCACCTGGCCCTGGTGGTCGATGTAGTAGAAATACTCGCGGGCGCGGGGCGAGGGGCTCTGGCCCTGCGTGTAGGCGGCGGGGCCCGCGGGCCGGAGCAGGGCGCGGAGCAGCCTCATGGCCGGGCCCGGCCGCGGTTACCCTGGAGCGGCGGGTCCGGCCCCGCAACCGCTCCCCGGCCCCGGGCCCCGCGCTCGCGTTCCGGGGCCGGCCGGGACCCGGGGCCTCGGGACGGGGCCGCCTGAGGGCGAGGGGTCCGCACCCCCCCGGCCTGGCCCAGCCCCCAGCCCAGCGCCCCCCGTATCCCCCTCCCCCAATTCACCCCCCAGCCCAGCGCCCCCCGTATCCCCCTCCCCCAATTCACCCCCCCGCACAGCTCCTGCCCCCGTATCCCCCTCCCCCAATTCACCCCCCCGCACAGCTCCTGCCCCCGTATCCCCCTCCCCCAATTCACCCCCCCGCACAGCTCCTGCCCCCGTATCCCCCTCCCCCAATTCACCCCCCCGCACAGCTCCTGCCCCCGTATCCCCCTCCCCCAATTCACCCCCCCGCACAGCTCCTGCCCCCGTATCCCCCTCCCCCAATTCACCCCCCAGCCCAGCGCCCCCCGTATCCCCCTCCCCCAATTCACCCCCCAGCACAGCTCCTGCCCCCGTATCCCCCTCCCCCAATTCACCCCCCCGCACAGCTCCTGCCCCCGTATCCCCCTCCCCCAATTCACCCCCCCGCACAGCTCCTGCCCCCGTATCCCCCTCCCCCAATTAACCCCCCAGCCCAGCGCCCCCCGTATCCCCGCCCCCCAATTAACCCCCCCCGCACAGCTCCTGCCCCCGTATCCCCCTCCCCCAATTCACCCCCCCGCACAGCTCCTGCCCCCGTATCCCCCTCCCCCAATTCACCCCCCCGCACAGCTCCTGCCCCCGTATCCCCCTCCCCCAATTCACCCCCCAGCCCAGCGCCCCCCGTATCCCCCTCCCCCAATTCACCCCCCAGCACAGCTCCTGCCCCCGTATCCCCCTCCCCCAATTCACCCCCCCGCACAGCTCCTGCCCCCGTATCCCCCTCCCCCAATTCACCCCCCCGCACAGCTCCTGCCCCCGTATCCCCCTCCCCCAATTAACCCCCCAGCCCAGCGCCCCCCGTATCCCCGCCCCCCAATTAACCCCCCCCGCACAGCTCCTGCCCCCGTATCCCCCTCCCCCAATTCACCCCCCCGCACAGCTCCTGCCCCCGTATCCCCCTCCCCCAATTCACCCCCCCGCACAGCTCCTGCCCCCGTATCCCCCTCCCCCAATTCACCCCCCAGCCCAGCGCCCCCCGTATCCCCCTCCCCCAATTCACCCCCCAGCACAGCTCCTGCCCCCGTATCCCCCTCCCCCAATTCACCCCCCCGCACAGCTCCTGCCCCCGTATCCCCCTCCCCCAATTCACCCCCCCGCACAGCTCCTGCCCCCGTATCCCCCTCCCCCAATTAACCCCCCAGCCCAGCGCCCCCCGTATCCCCGCCCCCCAATTAACCCCCCCCGCACAGCTCCTGCCCCCGTATCCCCCTCCCCCAATTCACCCCCCCGCACAGCTCCTGCCCCCGTATCCCCCTCCCCCAATTCACCCCCCCGCACAGCTCCTGCCCCCGTATCCCCCTCCCCCAATTCACCCCCCAGCCCAGCGCCCCCCGTATCCCCCTCCCCCAATTCACCCCCCAGCACAGCTCCTGCCCCCGTATCCCCCTCCCCCAATTCACCCCCCCGCACAGCTCCTGCCCCCGTATCCCCCTCCCCCAATTCACCCCCCCGCACAGCTCCTGCCCCCGTATCCCCCTCCCCCAATTAACCCCCCAGCCCAGCGCCCCCCGTATCCCCGCCCCCCAATTAACCCCCCCCGCACAGCTCCTGCCCCCGTATCCCCCTCCCCCAATTCACCCCCCCGCACAGCTCCTGCCCCCGTATCCCCCTCCCCCAATTCACCCCCCCGCACAGCTCCTGCCCCCGTATCCCCCTCCCCCAATTCACCCCCCAGCCCAGCGCCCCCCGTATCCCCCTCCCCCAATTCACCCCCCAGCACAGCTCCTGCCCCCGTATCCCCCTCCCCCAATTCACCCCCCCGCACAGCTCCTGCCCCCGTATCCCCCTCCCCCAATTCACCCCCCCGCACAGCTCCTGCCCCCGTATCCCCCTCCCCCAATTAACCCCCCAGCCCAGCGCCCCCCGTATCCCCGCCCCCCAATTAACCCCCCCCGCACAGCTCCTGCCCCCGTATCCCCCTCCCCCAATTCACCCCCCCGCACAGCTCCTGCCCCCGTATCCCCCTCCCCCAATTCACCCCCCCGCACAGCTCCTGCCCCCGTATCCCCCTCCCCCAATTCACCCCCCAGCCCAGCGCCCCCCGTATCCCCCTCCCCCAATTCACCCCCCAGCACAGCTCCTGCCCCCGTATCCCCCTCCCCCAATTCACCCCCCCGCACAGCTCCTGCCCCCGTATCCCCCTCCCCCAATTCACCCCCCCGCACAGCTCCTGCCCCCGTATCCCCCTCCCCCAATTAACCCCCCAGCCCAGCGCCCCCCGTATCCCCGCCCCCCAATTAACCCCCCCCGCACAGCTCCTGCCCCCGTATCCCCCTCCCCCAATTCACCCCCCCGCACAGCTCCTGCCCCCGTATCCCCCTCCCCCAATTCACCCCCCCGCACAGCTCCTGCCCCCGTATCCCCCTCCCCCAATTCACCCCCCAGCCCAGCGCCCCCCGTATCCCCCTCCCCCAATTCACCCCCCAGCACAGCTCCTGCCCCCGTATCCCCCTCCCCCAATTCACCCCCCCGCACAGCTCCTGCCCCCGTATCCCCCTCCCCCAATTCACCCCCCCGCACAGCTCCTGCCCCCGTATCCCCCTCCCCCAATTAACCCCCCAGCCCAGCGCCCCCCGTATCCCCGCCCCCCAATTAACCCCCCCCGCACAGCTCCTGCCCCCGTATCCCCCTCCCCCAATTCACCCCCCCGCACAGCTCCTGCCCCCGTATCCCCCTCCCCCAATTCACCCCCCCGCACAGCTCCTGCCCCCGTATCCCCCTCCCCCAATTCACCCCCCAGCCCAGCGCCCCCCGTATCCCCCTCCCCCAATTCACCCCCCAGCACAGCTCCTGCCCCCGTATCCCCCTCCCCCAATTCACCCCCCCGCACAGCTCCTGCCCCCGTATCCCCCTCCCCCAATTCACCCCCCCGCACAGCTCCTGCCCCCGTATCCCCCTCCCCCAATTAACCCCCCAGCCCAGCGCCCCCCGTATCCCCGCCCCCCAATTAACCCCCCCCGCACAGCTCCTGCCCCCGTATCCCCCTCCCCCAATTCACCCCCCCGCACAGCTCCTGCCCCCGTATCCCCCTCCCCCAATTCACCCCCCCGCACAGCTCCTGCCCCCGTATCCCCCTCCCCCAATTCACCCCCCAGCCCAGCGCCCCCCGTATCCCCCTCCCCCAATTCACCCCCCAGCACAGCTCCTGCCCCCGTATCCCCCTCCCCCAATTCACCCCCCCGCACAGCTCCTGCCCCCGTATCCCCCTCCCCCAATTCACCCCCCCGCACAGCTCCTGCCCCCGTATCCCCCTCCCCCAATTAACCCCCCAGCCCAGCGCCCCCCGTATCCCCGCCCCCCAATTAACCCCCCCCGCACAGCTCCTGCCCCCGTATCCCCCTCCCCCAATTCACCCCCCCGCACAGCTCCTGCCCCCGTATCCCCCTCCCCCAATTCACCCCCCCGCACAGCTCCTGCCCCCGTATCCCCCTCCCCCAATTCACCCCCCAGCCCAGCGCCCCCCGTATCCCCCTCCCCCAATTCACCCCCCAGCACAGCTCCTGCCCCCGTATCCCCCTCCCCCAATTCACCCCCCCGCACAGCTCCTGCCCCCGTATCCCCCTCCCCCAATTCACCCCCCCGCACAGCTCCTGCCCCCGTATCCCCCTCCCCCAATTAACCCCCCAGCCCAGCGCCCCCCGTATCCCCGCCCCCCAATTAACCCCCCCCGCACAGCTCCTGCCCCCGTATCCCCCTCCCCCAATTCACCCCCCCGCACAGCTCCTGCCCCCGTATCCCCCTCCCCCAATTCACCCCCCCGCACAGCTCCTGCCCCCGTATCCCCCTCCCCCAATTCACCCCCCAGCCCAGCGCCCCCCGTATCCCCCTCCCCCAATTCACCCCCCAGCACAGCTCCTGCCCCCGTATCCCCCTCCCCCAATTCACCCCCCCGCACAGCTCCTGCCCCCGTATCCCCCTCCCCCAATTCACCCCCCCGCACAGCTCCTGCCCCCGTATCCCCCTCCCCCAATTAACCCCCCAGCCCAGCGCCCCCCGTATCCCCGCCCCCCAATTAACCCCCCCCGCACAGCTCCTGCCCCCGTATCCCCCTCCCCCAATTCACCCCCCCGCACAGCTCCTGCCCCCGTATCCCCCTCCCCCAATTCACCCCCCCGCACAGCTCCTGCCCCCGTATCCCCCTCCCCCAATTCACCCCCCAGCCCAGCGCCCCCCGTATCCCCCTCCCCCAATTCACCCCCCAGCACAGCTCCTGCCCCCGTATCCCCCTCCCCCAATTCACCCCCCCGCACAGCTCCTGCCCCCGTATCCCCCTCCCCCAATTCACCCCCCCGCACAGCTCCTGCCCCCGTATCCCCCTCCCCCAATTAACCCCCCAGCCCAGCGCCCCCCGTATCCCCGCCCCCCAATTAACCCCCCCCGCACAGCTCCTGCCCCCGTATCCCCCTCCCCCAATTCACCCCCCCGCACAGCTCCTGCCCCCGTATCCCCCTCCCCCAATTCACCCCCCCGCACAGCTCCTGCCCCCGTATCCCCCTCCCCCAATTCACCCCCCAGCCCAGCGCCCCCCGTATCCCCCTCCCCCAATTCACCCCCCAGCACAGCTCCTGCCCCCGTATCCCCCTCCCCCAATTCACCCCCCCGCACAGCTCCTGCCCCCGTATCCCCCTCCCCCAATTCACCCCCCCGCACAGCTCCTGCCCCCGTATCCCCCTCCCCCAATTAACCCCCCAGCCCAGCGCCCCCCGTATCCCCGCCCCCCAATTAACCCCCCCCGCACAGCTCCTGCCCCCGTATCCCCCTCCCCCAATTCACCCCCCCGCACAGCTCCTGCCCCCGTATCCCCCTCCCCCAATTCACCCCCCCGCACAGCTCCTGCCCCCGTATCCCCCTCCCCCAATTCACCCCCCAGCCCAGCGCCCCCCGTATCCCCCTCCCCCAATTCACCCCCCAGCACAGCTCCTGCCCCCGTATCCCCCTCCCCCAATTCACCCCCCCGCACAGCTCCTGCCCCCGTATCCCCCTCCCCCAATTCACCCCCCCGCACAGCTCCTGCCCCCGTATCCCCCTCCCCCAATTAACCCCCCAGCCCAGCGCCCCCCGTATCCCCGCCCCCCAATTAACCCCCCCCGCACAGCTCCTGCCCCCGTATCCCCCTCCCCCAATTAGCCCCCCCGCACAGCTCCTGCCCCCGTATCCCCCTCCCGCAATTAACCCCCCCGCACAGCTCCTGCCCCCGTATCCCCCTCCCCCAATTAATCCCCCCAGCACAGCTCCTGCCCGCCAGCACTGGCCAGCCTGCCCCCCGCATCGCCCTCTCCCAATTAACACCCTCCTCGACCTGCCACCCCCACATGTGCCCCAACTCTGGCCCCTGCCCCACTCTGTGTCCTGCTCCATATACACCCCTTCTTCATCCTGCCTGCCTCCCTGTAAGCTCCCACTCCACCCAGCCTGACCCCCACCCCTGTATTCCCCCCTTGCGAACCCAGCTCCCAATCTAGCCAGCACAGTCCCCCTGTAGCCCCCGCGCACCAAGCCCAGCGGCTCTCACCTGAGCCAGGGGGACGTTACCCTGAAGTGTGATGTGGAGGAAGGTGGTGGGGTGGGTCCATCGGGGATGCAGGGGGCAGAGTCTGGCAGTGACGGGTGGTGAATGTGCCGGGTAGGAGCTAAGAGAAGCTAAAGAAGGAGCCCTTAGCTGCTATTAGTTGTATCCCAGTAGTGCCTAGAGGCTCTGACGTGGCAGCCCTGCTGTGGCTGGTGCTGGCCAGACACGTCCCTGCCCTGAAGCATTTCCAAGGCAAGACAGTCAAGGTGGGTGAGAGGAAGGACGGGGTGGCCGTGGCCGTGGCAGATGATGCCCAGATCTCCCAACACTCAGCACCCGCAACTCGAAGTGTGCAGCTCCCATTGAGAGACCTAAAGGCAGGCTAGATTTGCCAGCGTGCAGGGTTCTCTTGAAATGTAGCCTCTTATTCTGGGACCTAAATACCCCAAGGTCACGAACAAAGCCTGGAGCAGAGCTATGAACTGAATCCAGCTCTCCTGAGGGGCAGGCCAGGGCCTTAAGCACCAGGCCACAACCTTCCGCCCAAGCAGCCCCCTCCCTTGCTTTGAAAGGTGTGTGTGAGTGGCCGACCCCCATTGGCAGCCTGCTGGGCATTAGCTGGCACTCCCGTTCCAGCGCCCTGAGGTGCGTCGGGACGCCGGAGCAGGAATAAGCAGTGTGTTAAGGTAACGCAGGGGAGCTGAGTGAGCGGGCAGGGGCTCCGTGTAATCCCAGGCCCAGCAGGCCTGGAAGGGGCTGCCACCCACCCCAGCTCCAGGGGACAGCCTGCTATTGGCTTAGATTAGCTGGTGTTTGCAGGATCCGTCACGAGAAGCCACTATGTGAATGAAACGCCCATAGGGATGGAGACCCAGGAAAGATGAAATCACCCCAGCAGGGCAGTAATCTCCCATGTGCTGGGTGTAGAAACAGGTTGGTAGATCACACTGCGTCCCTACAGCTTCCAAATCCTTTCAAAGGCTCAGCTTGCCCCGTCCTCGATGGACTGATCTCCCCGGGCCTGCAAGGTGACTGTGAAAAGCAACAGAGGATCCTGTGGCACCTTATAGACTAACAGATGTATTGGAGCATCAGCTTTCGTGGGTGAATTCCCACTTCGTCAGACTGCTGTGCCTAACCCAAGCGCAGGAACAGGACTATCGTTGATGGGGTTTTCTGCACCTGCCAGGCAGGGACATTTCACCCGGAGGGGCGCTAGAAATAGAAACCAGCCCAGGCACATTCAAGCTCATCCCATCTGCGGGGAAAAGAACCTGAAACTCTGATCCCGACTGGCAGGAAGGACTGAGCGAGACAGCGGGGCAGGGAGACAGAGGCCGGAGTTTGCAATGGGCTATGGGAGCAAGAAAGGCCGGTGTGACACGAGGCGGCATGTGCAGAGGCCTCCCGTCTCCAAGCAGCGAGGGCAGAGTCTCTCTGTACGGCTCAGCTGTGGCCACGCTTGCAATACTCTGTTCAATTTCCAAAGGGCTCCCCTAATGTTGGGGGCCTCCGGTGTCGGGGCCCAGCCCCAGACACTTGTGGCTGGATAGTCCAAGCTGCTGAGCGTGTCCCCAGCTCCCGCTGCTTCCGGTACAGTTGCTCAGCACAGCTCCGAACCAGGCCGGGAGGCTCAGCTGACGATGGGGAAAAGGCTGGCCCCACCCCTAGGGAGAGAAGGGGTGTCGGCAGCCTGCGGCACTGATTGTTTAACCCTGGGCGCTGTGCTGGCCTGGCCTGGAATTGGGAAATTCAAGGAACCTTTCCCAGCAGGGAGCTGCGTTGGGCAGTGGCGACGCCTCCTAAAGGGAGCAGTGGATGCGCCATCCTGGAGAATTCCCTTTTGGGACCAGGCCTGGCCTGATCCCCAGGCAATAGACCAGATGTAGGCCCTAACAGGCCTTTTTCATCTCCAGCTTTTACAATTTCTGCCACCTCTGATCAGAGGCGGTGCAAGTCCCTGGTCTCGCCTACGGGAGGCGGTGCCCCTCTGCTGAACCACGGTGCCTGTGTGCTCCGACAGCTAGTCCAGTATTGATTGAGGAGAGTAACTTTGGCCTTTGGGGATCCCCGTGAAGCCAAACTCCGTCTGCTCGGGTGATGAAGGCAGCGTTATGGGAGCCACAGCAGCACCCAAGCCCCTGCTTGGCTGGGCAGCGTGGTGCCCGCTAGGGCCCAGACTGGCTGCTCCTGGCTAGTTTTGATCATGCCCTGTAACTCCAGCCTTGCTGTCCAATGTGCCCTTGATGCAGTGAGCTCGGCCCACGGTCCCATACAGAGTAACATTCCCCCAGCCCCTCCCCTCCCCCCACATTCAATGAGCTTTTGAAAAATATGTAGATCTATTTGGGGATTTTTTTTTTTTTTGCCTCCTGGTTTCTGAGTCTTTAGGGGTCGCTGAGGTCATGTTTTAAAACTTTCCCGTTACCAGAAGGGCTAGAAAATTGCTCTTTTAACAAATACAAGCTGGGAGGTCCCCAGAATCACCTGACAGCAGGCGCTGAGGCTGTAGGACATGCCCCAGATATCGCCAAGCTAGTGTCACCAACTCCCAGTTCCAAGGTCAGCCCCCCGCCCCCCAATATTGAGAGTTGGTTTAAAAATCAGATTTTAAAAAATCATCCGGCTGGGGCCTTTTCTTGGCGTCTGGATGTTGGAGTCTTTAGGGGTCACATTTTCAAAGTCTTCTCTGCAACCATGAGGGGCAGAAACCAACTCCCCCTGGCCCCCTTCCTCCATCAGCCCCTGGAAGTTACAACCTCCTTCCATGTCACACATGAAAGCTGACATTTCCACCCAATCCCAGGACTCCAGGAACTGGGGCTTTACGCAAACCACCAAATATCGTGAGACTCTTGCTACAATCCCAAGAGACTTAGCGAAGGGTTGAAATCAAACACAGCCTGATGCTGCTTGTTCCAGGGACACTTGGCAGACCTGTTGGGGGGCGGAGGGGAGACACATGCCTGAGGGGGAGGAGCTAGCAGGCCAGCTGGTGGGGAGTGCACACCTGGGGCGTTTGGTGACCATCAGGGCCGGCTCCAGGCACCAGCATCCCAAGCATGTGCTCGGGGCGGCACTTTTCAAGGGGCGGCACTACGGCCTTTTTTTTTTTTTTTGCTTTGGCGGAGACACTCCAGCTTTTTTTTTTTGCTTGGGGGCGGCAAAAAACCTGGAGCCGGCCCTGGTGACCATCTATTGTGTAACTGAACCCTACTAAAAAGCTCTGAGCTCCTAAGACTGGGGTGACCCCGGGGAGCTCTCCAGGTTCTGCCCCAGCTGACCACCAGTGTATCAGGGGCAGGGTGTGTATTTATTTATTCTCTGCATAGTGTCGCGGGGGCATCAGAGACAAAGCCAAGGACACAGTCCCTGGTCCCAGGTGTCTGGAGTCAGATGCGTGGCCCTGGGGCTCCTGGATTCTGACTTCCAGCTTCAGCAGCCGAGAGAGGAAGTTTTGACCAAGAACCGTTGGTGTGTGACCGTCAGAGTCTTCAGCCTGGCTGGATGCTGTCAAATTCCACTGCCTGCAGAGGCTGCTCCTGATGGACACAGGTGTGGCAGGCAGGGCCCGGGCCCCGTTGTGGCCATGCTCACGTCCTCCAGCGGGCAGCACTCGGAGAGAGAACTGGGCTGAAGTATCACCACCCTGCCCTGGCTAGGACCTTTGCTCCGTGCTAACCCTGGGGGACCCGGAGCTCAGACAGGACCAGATGCTGATCTCCCAGTGTGATGCAGGGGTAGCCCCATGGTGGCCAAAGGAGAGAGGCGTATCGAGGCTAGAGGGGATGTGAGTGAACAGAACCGACACCTCAAGCCCATCCTCATCCTCCCACCCCTGGGGCAGAGAAACTCCCAGTGACTTCCCGGGCACATGCACCTGCTGCCACACGGGCGGGTCAGTGCCCCCCATCCCATCCCAGCGGTGTAAGGGATCCTGGCTTTGCACTCGATGCCAGCTTGGCGCTTTGCCAATTGCCCCATCTGACCCAAAGCTCCAGAAGGAGAGGTCTCGTCTTCCAAACCACAGGTAAAACCGAGGCCCCGAGCACTTGGAATCAGTGAAGATCCCCAGGAGTCAGGGTGCAACCCAAAGTATCCTGGCTGGGTCCCAACTCAGCTAATCCCATTCCACCGCCCTAATTTTCTCCTGTCCCTGTTATGTAGTGTCACTGTGTGATGTTAAACAGCTGCTGCTTTCTACCCCAGAGGAGGCGGCATTTCAGTGGTGGGTGAAAGATGCAATTCTAATCTCACAATGGTGTGAATCAGGAGAGGTTCCCCTGAAGTTGATGGAGAGACCCTGGTACTAAGGATAGAGACTCAGGCTCCGTTTGCTTTGGTCTTGTTCAGGAAATGTAACGCATTGCAGACTCCTTAGGTTATTGGAACCCACGGGCAGAGCGTGTGTATCATGTCTCATTCTAGTAGCTGATCAGCTAGAGGATAACAGCCTGCTATTGCTACCAGCTAATGGAGTTCCTTCTTTAGTTTGAGTGGCAGGGTCCTTTGTTCTTGAAGTCCTGGTGTTCAAACCCGGCTCACGAGCTGTGCAGGGGAGGTTGTGATGTTACCCCCCTACTAATGGGAGCTGTGTGTGTGTCCAGGGGGAGAAGGAACCCTTTAGACATGCAGGAAACAGAAGCAGCTACCAACACACAGGACATGCAGCGCAGGGGACTGTCCATATGTAGCTTTATTCACACAACATGGAGTCGCCGCTACATGTCCATGCTTCATAATTACAGAGTTAGTCAGACAACGTTACACAGTAGGTTGCCCCCCTAATCGCCTTCAAGGCCCGTGGCATTAAAGGTCAAAGATTACTTAGCATGTCTTATAAACGTCCATCTCCACCGTGAATGCGGATGACAGAGAGAGCCGCGTCTCGTCTGTTTCCCTTCGGGTGCGTTGCTTGCAGCCTGCCCAGTGCCTGAGATGATTGTCCAAGGAAAACATCGGGGAGTTGGGTGGGGGGAGGAATCAGACTTTCAAATTCACCTTGACACTTGAAAGGAACGAAAAAGAGACAAAAACTGCACCCAGCAGCGACCCCAGGCACAGCACAATCCCTGGCTAGGGAACCCATTGGGGTAACATGGTGACTCCATGTGCTGGGGCTGGCTCGGGCAACAGGCCAAAGAACCAACATCACCAGCTGAGGAAGGATGCCAGGCACTGAGCCAGATCCTGATCTCAGTCCCAATGGTCTAGCTCCGAGTGACTCCACGCGCACTTCCCTGCCACTCACCGGGATGGAGTTGCTCTTGATTTGGGCTGGCGTCGATGCAGGATCGGGCCCATCGAGGTCAGTGGACTCGCCCCAGATTGACACCTGTGTTAACCCAGAATCCAGCCCTTTGGCTGGATATACTATATGCTAGGGGCTGGCCCACAAGGGCTGGCCTGGTTTGTTCTGGCTGTAGTGTGAGCCTGTGAGCTCACGCAGGTGTAAACCCGGGGCCGGGGGTCAGCAGAGCTGTGCAGGTGGAGGAGAGGGGAGAATCGGGCCCAGTTCCTGGACTGTCTGAGTTCTGCTTTGCCTGCGGGATTTAGTGCTGGTGAGAGATGCCAGACTGAAGCCCTGGACAGCAGGACGGGCACAGGCCCACCTGGAGAGTCCCCCCTGGGTGCGGGAGCAGACAGTTGGGGTCACATGTGCTGGGGCACATTAGTGGTTAATTAGTCACTGAGTGGTTAAAAACAAGTTTCACTTTAGGGTTTTTTTTCGTTTGGAACAGACCCGGGGGGGGGGAAGGGGGGAATCTTTGTCGCCCATTGATGGAGAATGCACCTCCAGCCCCAAACGCCTTCCTGAGCAGTCGCCTTTGTCTCCCGTAATGTCTGGCTCCCTCCTTGCTGCGGCCATGAGTGGTTTGGTTTGTTCTTTTTTTGCCTTTTTAATAATAAATAAAAACTCAAGTCTAAAAAAATTGATATATAAAATCGAGGGGGAAAAACGAGTTTATGACGACAAGAAGAACAATGTCAGAACATCTGGAACATACAACGCTGGAGAAAGGCCAGTTCCATCTAAAAATAAAAAAAAAAGAAGAAGGGGGAGAATCGGCTCCGGAGCTTCTAATGAGATCAGAAGAGCTTCTGGATAGTTAAAAAATCTCTGTACAACTTCTGTCTTTAACTGAGAAAAGGTGGAGCCGATGGAAAGAGACTCCGTGTCAAATCCCATTCCCCGTGCACCGGGATTCAGGCCAGTACTTCCAGCATTAATGTCTGGTCTTACTCCCACTGAAGTCAAGGGTGCGATTCCCAATGGCTTCAGTGGGGTCAGGATCCAGCCCCCTGATCTCATGCCGGTGTAAATCTGGAGTAAAAACCACTGACGCGGACGGACTTGCGCTCGGGTAAATGAACTAGAATTTGGTTCAACAGGACAAACCTATTCAGGCTGGGATTCCTGTCCCTACTTTGGGAAAACCTCTGGCTACTGCTGGGAAAGGCCTGATGGGTTCCCACCTGGGCACACGCAAATTGGTAATGCTAAAGCGAATCAATCGACAAGTTCCGCAGAGATTTGCGGGCAGCAAGCACACAACCGGGGCTCCCCACACAACCGGGGCTCCCCACACAACCGGCACTCCCCACGTGGCCCACTCCAGCAGGGGGGCAAGGAGACGGTCCGACCGCTCTGTAGCAAACAGCTACGCGCCAGTCACTTCCTTTGGCGCTGGTGGCCGTATGGATGCTGACCGAGTCCTAGAGACACATTGCCTGGGAATTCCGCACTAATCTGCGTCTGCTTATTCCACGTGGCCCCAGCGGTGCTCTGCTCCCCTGCCACACATGGGGCCAAACTCATCTCTGGTGTCAAGGGATTCCCCGTAGGGATGAATTTGCCCCTTCCCCTATTTAAAGGGACACTGTCAGGTTAAATTCCCTTCCCTGGCTTCCTAGCAGCACCTAAGTTTATTTGCTCAGCCCAGGCTGTGCAGCGAGACCAGTCGGTTTCACTTCCTGGTTCTCAGGCAATAGCCCCGGGCAATTTGGGGAGCAGGGAAAATTTCAATCCCATTTTGAATGTTGACAAGGCAGATTTCATGAACCCTTCCCCACTGCTGCCTGGTGGTCGGACCATTTCTGTAACACAGCCTGCGTTTTTGGCCAAAACGCCCTGACAATGTCCCTTGAAAGAGCCACGTTCCCCTAGGTTTTGGTACCTGTGGGAAGGTGTAGCCCCCGGGGAGAAGGGGCTCCCAGCCCTGGCTGGAGACTCAAGGGCCAGCTTCTGATCTCTATGTAGGGGAGATCTCTCTGGATTCGCCAAGATCAGAATCCTGCACAGGCCCAGTGATGCTCTTGCTACACTAGCACATCTCCGACGGGCTTCAAGAGCAGAGACAGCAGGCACTGGGTCCCGGAGGCTTCCACCCAACAGCACCTCCTCAGTCGCTTCCAAGGCAAGTGAGGAGCCTACCAGCTGCTCTGTCAGGAAGACCCAGGGAGAGGCGCTCAGGTTCCCAGGGGCAGGATCTGGCCCTGGGCGAGGTGTGGAACTTGTGCAGTGAACCAGCCAGAGGGGAGAATTCAGTGCCAGAAACAACCCGATGGGCACTGAGCCTTGACAGTTAACCCCGCCTGGGGAAGCAGCGGAGACTCAACCAGCTGCTTGGTAGAGATGGCTCTTAGACCAGCACCCAGCAATGAACTGCCAGCACCTCGCTGCTGGGGGACTCTAACGTTCCACTTTCGCCCTCTTGACTGATCCTGCGGCAAGTAGACTGGGAACGACTAGGCGGTCTCTGCCCTCGACTGAGTGGAGTCAGCGCCGCGGAAGGTCCTGTCCCTAAGGGAGCCGCCGAAGGGCCTGTCTCTACCGGACGCAGGGGGAAGAGGAGGGGTATTTTTTGGTCAGAAGCCATGAAGAAACCCTGCAATGGAACTGGGACAAAAGCTAATTCTTGTGCAATGAAAGGGCGACAGACAATGGCTCTAAAGATAAATAGCATCTGGATTTAAAACTATGTCATTAGTGATTTTTACTATGTATCTCTCTCTCTCTTTATATCTCTCTATATAATCTGACTGGCCTGGGATGCGCCGTAACATTCCAGCTTTACAGGAACGCACTAAATAAAAATAATCTCTCCCTCTCCATCGCTCTCGCTCCCGTCGCTGGAGCTACTCTAGACGGTGCTTCTAGAATCTTGCCCTCCCTGCGCTGCCGGGGGACGGATTAGATGGTCTGGGAGGCCCCTTCCATTTGTAAGTTCTACTGGTGAAAGAGGGGACACAGGGTACCACTTACACCCAGAAACCCCAGCTGGGGTGTCGGGCCGACCCCTCGACCAGCCTCGTCTCGACTAGCACTGTACATCCAGACTGCAATCTCCAGAGGATGAGCAGGCGTCTCTAGGTGAGTCCATACAAGGGCTGGGTTTCTGCTGATTGAGGGGCCAATCCTGAGAAGGGCCGAGGGTCCTAACCTCCTACTGACGTCATGGGAGCTGAGGGCCCTTGACAGCTCACGGGGCCGGGCCCAGGAGCAGCAGAGTTGCTGGGTCCTGAAAGGAGGCTTGCCCAGCCAGATGGGAGCTGGTCTGGGGGCTCCACCATTTTTGCGTTTGGATCCAGCACAGGCACTGATTAAGCACCACTCACACTGCAGCCTGGGGGTGCTGCCTGCGTCACCGGGCCACTGAAAGAGGGCAGAACGAATGAGCACCAGCCAAATGAGTGTCCCTCCCAGGGGCGAGGAAGCAGCTTCTCCTGGAGCCTGCCGTGGGCAACGTCGGCTGTTGCTTTGGGAAGTGCAAAAGCGGATTCATTGCTCACCCTGGCTCTAAGACCAGGCTGCTGCAACAGGTTGAAACCCTGACACACACACGCCTTCCATCATGTTGCCGCTGCACCCCCTGCTGACAGCTCCCGCTCCTGCAGCAAGAGTCTGGGGCCCTGCATCCTGCGACATCTTTGGGGACACATTCTCCATGGACTTTGCAGGAGGGCTCGGGGAAACAGTCACAGTCGCAGGTCAAATGACTGACCCTGCTCTCTCACGCTGCCCTGGCCCTCGGGTTTATTGCCACTGGGTTCAGGAGAGTTACAGGAGACCTGGTCAGAAAGCCCACCAGCCTCCCTCAAGGATCAGGACGTCTGTGGGGAGAACCATGACTCTCGGAGGGGAATGTCCCCTGCTGAAGCCATCAGATGACTTGTTAACAGGAAAGGAAGTGGGAAGGACCCTTCGCCTCCCCCGTTGGTCTGTTGTAGCAGCTGCAGCTTATCTGAATGGTGACCTGGTTACAGCCCTTAGAAGTATTTACAAGGCCTACAAGCCGCCCGAGTCACCGAGGGTTTGTCTACACGGCAGTCAGACAATTGCTGACTCTGGCTCGTGCGGCTCGGGCTAAGGGGAAGGGGCTGTTTAATTGTGATGTAAATGTTCGTGCTCAGGCTGGAGCCCGGGCTCTGGGACCCTCCCGCCTTGCAGGGTCCCCAGCCTGGACGTCTACACCACAGTGAAACAGCCCCTTAGTCCAAGCCCCGCAAGCCCGAGGCAGCTGGCCCGGGCCAGCTGTAGGTTTTGAATTGCCAGGTGGACCTAGGGAAACAGGCCATGGCAGGCCGGGGGCAAACTGACCAGAGGCTCCCCAGGGTACGGATCGGTCACACAGCTGAGAGGGTTTGTCCAGGCCCAGCCCAGTGAAATCCACTTCTCATTCCAAGTCCTGGGGGGCGGAAATGGCTGAGCCCAAAGTTAAAGTGCTGTTAGCACTGACCCAGCACAGGGTGGGGAATGGCCAAGTCACCCCGGCAAGCAGCACCCTGGGAGCCGGGGTGGGGGCACTACCCCTTGGATGACCCTGCTCTCCTCACCCCCGGGAACAGCCCACTGGCGTCCAGGGAACGACTCCCTGGGACTTGCAGGGACACACCTGAAAGCCCTTGTTGAGCTGGGTACAGCACCCCTGGGTTTCCTCCAGCAAGGTGCAGGTGCTTTCCGCTCCTTTCCTCTCTGGCGGGGGCCAGGGGTGCTCTGCACTGCCTGGGCCCCGGCAAATGGCTGGAACACATCAGTTGGCAATGCCTCCACGTGAGTGGCAAGAAAAACCGTTCAGGCAGGAAGGGATGAAATCTCACTGTCGGACTGGACAAGAGAAGCCCAGGCCAAAGAGACCCCAGCTGAGATGGGGGGGCCGCGAGGAATCAGGGAAGGTTGGAGACACAAAAGGGGTTAGTTAATCCGTCCCAGAGGTTCTCCAGGAGGGTCTGGGACCTCACCGAGACCGAGGACGAAAGCACCAGCCACTGCAGAGTTGCCAGGCTCACTGCTGGGCTGCTCAGGGTCCCCACAGCACCTGTGTCTCTCACTCCTTTCCCGGTAGGTGTGTGGGCAGGGAGGGCGGTTGCTGCTGGGGCCGGCTCTCTCGGGGAGCTCTCTCGGGGAGCTGAAGGCACTTGCTCTTTATAGCTGCATGGAGGGAATCACGGCGCGTCTGGGCTCCAGCTCGGCACACCTGTCCCTGCCATCGTCCAAGGCTGTGGGGTTCATGTGCATGGGGTTGGACCCCGTCCCTCCCCCAGCAGGTTCCCTGATGGCCATCATCTCTCTGAGGAACAGGCTCGCTGGGATGGTTTGACTGTCTCTTTCCCTTTCTCCGAGAAAGGCTGGAGGGAGGGACTGGTGGGAAGCTGTGAAAACACCAAGGGGTTAATCTCTTATCAGCCCAGCTGCTGGTGAGTTCCCAGGGACTCCCTTCCCCAAGGAGGCTGTAGGGAAGTAACTAACCAGAAGCTCAAAGCTGCCAGCCAGGAAGCAGTGTGACATGAGGCCCCTCCTCCAGGCTGGAAGAACTGCCGGTCTTTGGGCACAGCCTCCTTGGCGGACTGTGGAACTCCTCACCACAGGAGAGCCAGCCCAAGCCTGAGCGTGTTTGACACTCAATGAGAAGCCTTCTTCGTGGCCAGGTGACGAGGAGGAGGAGAGAGAAGGAAAAGAAAGATTTATCATATCAGTGAATGAATCCTGGAGAATGACGAGTGAGGGCCCAGTGGGCAATGTTAGCGCTACGCTATTGGGTGTTCTTGGCACTTAGTCACACAGTGACAGCACATGAGAAATACCCGAGACGACGGACGGCTAGATCCGACTTCTTGCTTCTGTGGCCTGACCCTGTCAAGCTCAGCCTGTCTCTAACAGCAGGGGTCACTCTTCCCTTTCCCGGAGAGGGGGATGTTCCCAGCTTGGCAGGGAGGGCACGACAATCCCGGCTGGACTCTCCTGCCTGACCATGTGTGACTGGCCCCACCGGTGCTGTGCGCTGCCCCTACACAGCAGTTTCGGTCCCAGAGAGCAGCCCGTTGTTCCTGTGGGGGTGGGAGCCACAGACGGCAGGCCAGAGGCCCCTGACGGACCCCAGCGCCGTGGGACGCACAATGGGTATGCACTGCACTCTGCTCCTCGCATCCAGGGCTTTGGCATCAATCTGACATCCAAGGTATAGACACTCAGCCAGACTCTCTGGGGCTCTGCAGAGACCCCTCGGGTGGGGGATGGGGCTCTCCACCCAGGACCCTTTGCCGTTCTCTCTCCTGGTGAGCCACAAGGATGTTCTGGAGTGTGGCTGAGGACACTGCACGGCTGGCATGTCGGTGAGCTCACGGCTCCCTAGAGCGCCTGCTGCTGGGGCACCCAGCCATTGCACGCTGCCCCGGGCTGAGCAGCACCGAGGACCCCGCCGCCTGCCACAGACTGATGGCAGTGTGAGATGAAAACAAGGTCTCAGCGAGGCAGGAGGGGCCTGTGGGCTCAGGTCCCCGGGGCAAGCAGACTTGGGCTGTCCATGCTCCGGCTGTCCGGGGTGAGATGGGGGAACCATCCCAGCTGAATGCTGAACCGAGCTGATCGGGAAACAGAGGCTGTCACTGGATGGGTCCCCCAGGAGGTAGAGGTCCCTTGGCACTGTGAAGTGAAATCCTTGTGTGATTCCCAGCATTAACAGGAATCACCAAGCAAACAGAGGTCAGACCGAAAACCCAGTTCCTCCGCTGAGATCCGAAGGAAGCAGGGCTGCCGGTTAAAGAGCAGAGCTGGGAGAGAGGCTGGGGAGAAGAGAGTTAACGGGGAGAAATGTAAACCTAGGTGGTAGGGCACAGAGTCCCTGCCTGAGCACCAGCAGCCAAGGGGTTAACTCTCCTGCAGGGGGTGGGGGGCACGGGCCAGGAGCTCAGGGTTAAACTGGGGAGCGCTCTAAAAACAGGGATATGGGGCGGTGCACTGCAGATCCTCAGAGACTCAGCCCAGTGCCACTGCTCAGGGGCTGGTTTGATTGCGTCCTGAGCTGGACTCCATTTTAATACATGTGAACCCTAAAGGCCAACAGACCCTTAGGAGGGAACCGGCCTCAGGTCAAGGCGGATAGAGCTGGAGATCTGCTCGAGCGCAGGCCTGGGGGTGGCAGCTGGGCAAGGGGCCGACTGCAGAAGGCACCGGAGCGTGGAGATGCTGGGGCTCAGGTGGGCATTTCAGACTCGCCAGGCGGCTCGACAAGAAGGGATTTTGCCCCGTCAGATGGGGAGGCGGAGACGCCAGAGCTACTTTCAGAGACCCGGGTCCAGCCTGCATCGGTCCTGACTGTCCCAAGGAGAGACCATCGAGGGGAGGGAACTAGCTGGATTGTAACCATTTCCCACCAGCCTCCCAACTCCCACAGAGCCACGGCAGCCATCAGCCTTGGAGACCCTCCGGAGGGCAAGGAAGAGAGAAAAGTGGCACTGCTGATGGCTTCAGCTCCGCCATGGGTCCCAGAGCCCTCCGAGCCAGTGATCCCGAAGCCCACGACGCCTCGCTGGGGCTGATGCCAAGGGCCATCCAGAACGTGTTGCCAGGTGGGATTTTCACAAGCTTGACCCAAATTTTCATTGTCTGACAGCAGGAGAGAACCCCTCAGTCTCTCTCTGCCTTCAGGAGCCAGCACCTCCACCAATAGTGCTTTAAAGGCCTTGCTCTTTGCCATGGTTCAGCACGGCAGGTGCTACAGTGGAAGGGTTTGGCACGCCAGGTGCTGCTGTGACACCAGCTCCTTGGCACTCTCCACACCCACTCCCGACAGCACGTCTCTTCCAGTGGCGCCCTGCTCAAAACAACTCTCCTCCGCGGGGCTGAGCTGACGTAGCTGGGGCCCAGCGAGCCGGGGCCTGACCTGCCGCACGCAGCGCCGGCCAGCGCCAGCCTTGTCTGGGTTGAGAAACCGAGCAGATGCTGTCTTGGAAATCAGCGATGGAGTTATTGCTGATGCATGGGCCACATGGGCAAAATACCCAGGAAGTGAACTCGCCCTACCCATACACAGGATGGTCATTCTTCTATCCCCGGCTGATGGTTAAATCCATCGTCTGCAGGTGGAGCCGATGGGACAGGCACCCTCTGCCGGCTCGGGCTAAGCACTGTCGCCCGCTCTAGGAGCAGCTCACTGCTGAGGGGAGTCAGGAAAAGCCGGGGACAATCCCCTTCTAGCTCGGGTTGTGGGTTTGCTGAGACGTAGCCGAACCCTGCGCCAGCCGCAGCCCAAATGGCAAATGAAGTCCGGCCCCTCCTGGCTGTCCTGCTCTGGAACGGGAGCCCAGGTAGCACCCGAGAGCGTGAATCGAACACCAGGACAAAACAGCTGCAGTCATAGCTTTCTGCCCTGCCCTGAGCCTCCCCGCGCGGGGTTACGTTCAAGGCGTAGAGATCCTGTCTAGAAAGGGCTGGTAGGTCTCAGGGTTTGAGAATCAATCACTGCTCAGTCGACAACCCGCCCTCCCAGCCCCTCTCAACAGACGCTGCCATCAGCTCTGGGCTTACAAGCAGCTGATGAAGAGGAGGAAAGGAAGGGGAAGTGACATCACCGGCTGCAAATGGCTCTGGGTCACGGAGACGCCTGACCACAAGCTTTGCCCTGAGAACTTGGAGTTGGTTTTGGCCCCCTCCTCCTGCCATAAAGGGGTCCCTCTTCTCACTGGGGGGCTGGGCTGATGGGACCGGCATGGGGCTTAGACCCCTTCCTACCAAGGGGTTTTATCCTACCAGACAGATCCATACCCTATTCCACATGAATGTTCCCGCCAGATATCCCCTAGCTCCCAGGCTGGGTGGGACTGCTGCAAATACCCACTCTGCGGTCCCTGCCTGGAGACTGTCCTACCCACCCTCCCAGCCAGCGCTGCCCCAGGACAGGAGCATTGGTGATGCTCGCTGGCTTATTCTGATCTCCCCCTCCATCCACGCTGCCATCTTAAACGCCCCCCTCCCCTAGGAAGCACGTGGCAGCTGCAGCCCGTGCTGGGAGTGGCTCTCCTGGACGCCTGTCTGCGAGAGCGCGGGGGCAAGGCCCGGCATCCCACACCCCCACAGTGGCTGCAGGCCCAGGACGCCGGGCAGGACTCCCGAGCCTCACCTGCAGGGGGCCGCCATGCCAGGCTAACCCTGCAGGCTGCCCCACGGCGGGTTGGCTGGGGGAATGGGCAGCGACATCTCCAGAGGTCTGGTTCAGGGGAGGGCGGCTGTTGTTTGGCCAGGAGCACTGGCGGGATCCCGCCACCACTTCCTGTATGACACCAGAGGGCAAAGGATGACGAGAGATGCTGGGGCGAGAGAGGCGGGACTAGGCCAGGTCGACATGGCGCTGGGGACATGGTGTGACGGGGACGAGAGGCCCTGCCCAGGGCTGCCCAGTCCTTCCCTTGGCGGTGTCCGGCTCGCACTCGTCGGCTGATTGACCTGGGGGTTGGGTGGGTCGTGGTCGTCGTCAGATTTGGTTTGGGCGCCTCCCCCTGCTCGCCGCTATAGGACCCCCTCCATGAAGCCGGTGTCCAGGTGCTGGATCAGCACCCGGATGAAGGACATTTCCTTCCTGGTGTTCTCGAAGATGATGCGCGGGTCGTCGGATTGGCAGCGCAGGCAGTTGGGGGCCATCACCATGGCCAGGTTATTGACGTCCATCTTGGTGACCGCCACGTTAGCCGGCTGCACGAACACCTGGGGAAGGGAGAGAGGTTGCAGCGTGCGGGGAAATGCCTCATCACCGCCGGCTCCTCAGACAGCTCTGGGGCTAGCTCACAATTACCCTCTGTGCTATTAGCCCCGCCCAGGTGTCTGCCAGCGTCTACTCCATGGGGGAGGGGGACCGCAGCTCCTCCAGGAACTAAAACCAGTGGGAGGTGATCAAGGCAAGCCAGCCAGGTTGTGACCCCTCGAGAGGGCCACCCCTCCTGGAGAGGCTCCCTAGACTGGGTTCTCCAGACACCAACAGACAAAGAAAGGCCTTTGGGATAAATAGCCTGAGTTTAAACTGACTCAGGGCCTGCTTTCTGCTCCAGTGAGTGGGCAGGACCTTCTGTCCAAGGGGGACCCCATCCTTGGGGAAGGGTTGGAAGGCCTCGCCCTACTAGACCTGCGATGGGCTTAACCCCATTTCCTGTAAAGCAAGGGAAAGAACCTACTTAGTTATGCTCCGCACCTGGGAGGTGATTAACTAATGACCTGGCCAGAGGAGGTGGAGCTGGGTTGTATAGGCAGCTGAGCAGGGTGGTTGAGGGGAAAAGATCCAGGAGAGAGGAGCTCTGGGGAGCTCCCTCTCCCTGGGAAGGGCATGAAGGCAGGTCCATTCATTGGGATTGGCTGTGGCCAGAGAGCAGACCTACAGGAGCAGGGTCACCTCCTGTGGTGGGGCCCTATAGCGGAGAAAGCCTTACCTAGGTCCTGCAAGGGCCAGGGAATGAGACAGAAGGGAGGCAGAAGGCCAGCAGGGAAAAGCCTGGGGTGGTGGTGGTGAAGGACCTTTGGCTTAGAGCTGAATCATAGAATCATAGAATCATAGAATCTCAGAGTTGGAAGGGACCTCAAGAGGTCATCTAGTCCAACCCCCTGCTCAAAGCAGGACCAATTCCCAGCTAAATCATCCCAGCCAGGGCTTTGTCAAGCCGGGCCTTAAAAACCTCCAAGGAAGGAGACTCCACCACCTCCCTAGGTAACGCATTCCAGTGTTTCACCACCCTCCTAGTGAAATAGTTTTTCCTGATATCCAACCTGGACCTCCCCCACTGCAACTTGAGACCATTGCTCCTTGTTCTGTCATCTGCCACCACTGAGAACAGCCGAGCTCCATCCTCTTTGGAACCCCCCTTCAGGTAGTTGAAGGCTGCTATCAAATCCCCCCTCATTCTTCTCTTCTGGAGACTAAACAATCCCAGTTCTCTCAGCCTCTCCTCATAAGTCATGTGCTCCAGACCCCTAATCATTTTTGTTGCCCTCCGCTGGACTCTTTCCAATTTTTCCACATCCTTCTTGTAGTGTGGGGCCCAAAACTGGACACAGTATTCCAGATGAGGCCTCACCAATGTCGAATAAAGGGGAACGATCACGTTCCTCGATCTGCTGGCAATGCCCCTACTTATACAGCCCAAAATGCCGTTAGCCTTCTTGGCAACAAGAGCACACTGTTGACTCATATCCAGCTTCTCGTCCACTGTGACCCCTAGGTCCTTTTCAGCAGAACTGCTACCTAGCCATTCGGTCCCTAGTCTGTAGCAGTGCATGGGATTCTTCCGTCCTAAGTGCAGGACTCTGCACTTGTCCTTGTTGAACCTCATCAGGTTTTTTTCTGCCCAATCCTCTAATTTGTCTAGGTCCCTCTGTATCCGATCCCTACCCTCTAGTGTATCTACCACGCCTCCTAGTTTAGTGTCATCTGCAAACTTGCTGAGAGTGCAGTCCACACCATCCTCCAGATCATTAATAAAGATATTAAACAAAACCGGCCCCAGGACCGACCCTTGGGGCACTCCACTTGAAACCGGCTGCCAACTAGACATGGAGCCATTGATCACTACCCGTTGAGCCCGACGATCTAGCCAGCTTTCTATCCACCTTACAGTCCATTCATCCAGCCCATACTTCTTTAACTTGGTGGCAAGAATACTGTGGGAGACCATATCAAAAGCTTTGCTAAAGTCAAGAAATAACACATCCACTGCTTTCCCCTCATCCACAGAGCCAGTTATCTCATCATAGAAGGCAATTAGGTTAGTCAGGCACGACTTCCCCTTCGTGAATCCATGCTGACTGTTCCTGATCACTTTCCTCTCCTCTAAATGTTTCATAATTGATTCCTTGAGGACCTGCTCCATGATTTTTCCAGGGACTGAGGTGAGGCTGACTGGCCTGTAGTTCCCCGGATCCTCCTTCTTCCCTTTTTTAAAGATGGGCACTACATTAGCCTTTTTCCAGTCATCTGGGACCTCCCCCGATCGCCATGAGTTTTCAAAAATAATGGCTAATGGCTCTGCAATCTCACCCGCCAACTCTTTTAGCACCCTCGGATGCAGCGCATCCGGCCCCATGGACTTGTGCACGTCCAGTTTTTCTAAATAGTCCCGAACCACTTCTTTCTCCACAGAGGGTTGGTCACCTTCTCCCCATGCTGTACTGCCCAGTGCAGCAATCTGGGAGCTGACCTTGTGCGTGAAGACAGAGGCAAAAAAATCATTGAGTACATTAGCTTTTTCCACATCCTCTGTCACTAGGTTGCCTCCCTCATTCAGTAAGGGGCCCACACTTTCCTTGATTTTCTTCTTGTTGCTAACATACCTGAAGAAACCCTTCTTGTTACTCTTAACATCTCTTGCTAACTGCAACTCCAAGTGTGATTTGGCCTTCCTGATTTCACTCCTGCACGCCTGAGCAATATTTTTATACTCCTCCCTGGTCATTTGTCCAATCTTCCACTTCTTATAAGCCTCTTTTTTGCATTTAAGATCAGCAAGGATTTCACTGTTTAGCCAAGCTGGTCGCCTGCCATATTTACTATTCTTTCTACACATCGGGATGGTTTGTTCCTGCAACCTCAATAAGGATTCTTTAAAATACAGCCAGCTCTCCTGGACCCCTTTGCCCTTCATGTTATTCTCCCAGGGGATCCTGCCCATCTGTTCCCTGAGGGAGTCAAAGTCTGCTTTTCTGAAGTCCAGGGTCCGTATTCTGCTGCTCTCCTTTCTTCCTTGTGTCAGGATCCTGAACTCGACCATCTCATGGTCACTGCCTCCCAGGTTCCCATCCACTTTTGCTTCCCCTACTAGTTCTTCCCTGTTTGTGAGCAGCAGGTCAAGAAAAGCTTTGCCCCTAATTGGTTCCTCCAGCACTTGCACCAGGAAATTGTCCCCTACACTTTCCAAAAATTTCCTGGATTGCCTGTGCACCGCTGTATTGCTCTCCCAGCAGATATCAGGGTGATTAAAGTCTCCCATGAGAACCAGGGCCTGTGATCTAGCAATTTCTGCTAGTTGCCAGAAGAAAGCCTCGTCCACCTCATCCCCCTGGTCTGGTGGTCTATAGCAGACTCCAACCACAACATCACCCTCGTTGCTCCCACTTCTCAACTTTATCCAGAGACTCTCAGGTTTTTCTGCAGTATCATACCGGAGCTCTGAGCAGTCATACTCCTCTCTTACATACAACGCAACTCCCCCACCTTTTCTGCCCTGCCTGTCCTTCCTGAACAGTTTATATCCATCCATGACAGTACTCCAGTCATGTGAGTTGTCCCACCAAGTCTCTGTTATTCCAATCACATCATAACCCTGGAAGGGGACTGAAATGTTGTCAGTTGGCCAGAGGGTGGAGCCGCAGGAGACCCAGTGAGAGAGTCCAGAGAAGAGACTGGCTGGGGCTGGACATTATGGCCTAGAAAGTGGTCTCCAGAGGGGGGGTGAGGCAAAGTCCCCTGCAATGCTGTGTCCGAGCAGGAGGGAGTTCTCTCGAGGGGAGGATGCGTGTTGACAGGGCCCCAATGGGTGATCTCTGGCGTGTAGGTTCTTTGATTGTTTTAAAACATTGTCTCTGTAATGCTTTGACCTTCAGAATAAACGGACTTGCTTAGAAGGAGTTGTGAGATAACTCAGTTGTGGGCAACACCTTATAACTGCAGGCAACACACTGATCATATCCTTTGGAAAGAACGCAATGCACAGGCTCTGGACTGTTTAGCTGGTCTGGTTTGCTGGGGACACTGCAAGGTAACCCAGGGAGCTGTGTAGCCTTAAAACCCCAGCAGGAGTGAGTGAGATGCGGGTCTTTCACCAAGAGAGGTGACGACTGGGAGCCTGGAGCCTACAGTGGATGCTCTTGGTGGGCCACGGATGGGGAATGCAGGTGCAGTTGCCCTGAACTGTGACTATTATTATTAGCTGCGGCTCTGTGTGTAGTTTTGTGTGCAGTGCAGGGCCAGGAAGGACAGGAAGTGCGCGTTACTGCGGTCATGTGATGTACACATGGGGTAGCATGGAAGGGTAACAATTAGGGCTGTCGATTAATCGCGGTTAACTCACGCGATTAACTTAAAAAAATTAATCATGATTAAAAAAATTAATCGCGATAAATCGCAGTTTTAATCACATGGTTAAACAAAAAATTCCAATTGAAATTTATTAAATATTTTGGGTGTTTTTCTACATTTTCAAATATATTGATTGCAATTACAACACAGAATACAAAGTGTACAGTGCTCACTTTATATTATTTGTATTACAAATATTTGCAATGTAAAAATTATAAACAAAAGAAATAGTATTTTTCAATTCACCTCATACAAGTACTGTAGTGCAATCTCTTTATCCTGAAAGTGCAACTTACAAATGTAGATTTTTTTTTGTTACATAACTGCACTCAAAAACAAAACAATGTAAAACTTTAGAGCCTACAAGTCCACTCAGTCCTACTTCTTGTTCAGCCAACCACTCAGACGAAGAAGATTGTTTTCATTTATAGGAGATACCGCTGCCTGCTTCTTATTTACAAAGTCACCTGAAAGTGAGAACAGACATTCACATGGCACTTTTGTAGACGGCATTGCAAGGTATTTACATGCCAGATATGCTAAATATTCGTATGCCCCTTCATGCTTCAGCCATCATTCCAGAGGCCAAGCTTCCATGCTGATGACACTCATTAAAAAATAATGTGTTAACTAAATTTGTGACTGAACTCCTTGGGGGAGAATTGTATGTCTCTGGCTCTGTTTTACCTGCATTCTGCCATATATTTCATGTTCTAGCAGTCTCGGATAATGACCCAGCATGTTGTTCATTTTAAGAACACTTTCACTGCAGATCTGATAAAATGCAAAGAAGGTACCAATGTGAGATTTCTAAAGATAGCTACAGCACTCGACCCAAGATTTAAGAATCGAAAGTGCCTTCCAAAATCTGAGAGGGACGAGGCATGGAGCATGCTTTCAGAAGTCTTAAAAGAGCAACACGGATGCGGAAACTACGGAACCCGAACCACCAAAAAAGAAAATCAACCTTCTGTTGGTGGGATCTGACTCAGATGATGAAAATGAACATGTGTTGGTCCGCACTGCTTTGGACCGTTATTGATCAGAACCCGTCATCAGCATGGACGCATGTCCTCTGGAATGGTGGTTGAAGCATGAAGGGACATATGAATCTTTAGCACATCTGGCACGTAAATATGTTGCGACGCCGGCTACAACAGTGCCATGAGAACGCCTGTTCTCCTTTCAGGTGACATTGTAAATAAGAAGCAGGCAGCATTATCTCCTGTAAACGTAAACAAACTTGTTTGTCTGAGCGATTGGCTGAACAAGACGTAGGACTGAGTGGATTTGTAGGCTTTACAGTTTCACATGGTTTTATTTTTGAATGTAGTTATTTTTTGTACATAATTCTACGTTTGTAAGTTCAACTTTCATGATAAAGAGATTACACTACAGTACTTGTATTAGGTGAATTGAAAAATACAATTTCTTTCTTTTTATACTTATAATAAAAAATAAATATAAAGTGAGCACTATACACTTAGTATTCTGTGTTGTAATTGAAATCAATATGTTTGAAAATATGGAAAACATCCAAAATATTTACATAAATAGTATTCTGTTATTGTTTAACAGCACGATTAATTGCAATTAATTTTGTTAATCGCTCAATGAATTGTGATTAATGCTTTTAATCGCTTGCCAGCCCTAGTAACAATATCAGTGCACTTATCTGTCTTCTTTACAGTGGCTGAGTGGTACAGTACCAAACCCCCATAACACAAGGGTCAATGCAATAGCGTCCATAAATGCATCGAAGCTGGGAGTGAGCTGAGTGGCAAGGCAGAGGACAGGATCAACACACCCGTGGGTGACCCCCAGGCTGGAGCCCGTCCCCCTGCCCTACCTGTAGGAAGCGGATGAGGTAGCAGAGCACCATTTTGTTGATCCTGGGCAAGGAGTGGATGACTGCGATGGCTGCCTCTGGGTTCTCGTAGTGGGTGATGCACTGTTCGTAGAACTCGTGGGGAATCAGCGGCTCCTCCAGCTCCCGGTACCAGAGCTTCAGCAACGACGCTGCGGAGAGGAGACAAGTAGCAGAGCTCGTGTTAGGTTAAAAAAGAGAGATGCAGAGCTGAATGTGCAGGGATGGGGCAGGGTGCTGGTGGAGTGGGGCAGGGTACGTGGCCGTGTGGGGCAGCGTGCATGGGGGAGTGCACCAGGCACTGGAAGCCCTGATCCAGCAAATCTGACTCGGGCAAGCTTTGATGTATCCGGGGTTCTTAGAGTCTGGAGTGCTGGCTGCGTCCCTGCATCTCACTCCCCTTGGACAATGACAGCAGCCTAGTCAGTTTCACTCTCTGCTTCTCCCCCACCTCATCCCAGGTGGAGGCCTGTCCCGGCATGACACTGCCGTCATTTCCATGTCCCCATAGAGCCAGCATCTTGACACATGGCAGGTGCTCCCAGGCCATGTTGATCTCCGACCGACCTTCCCATCACAGTCACCAACCTGCCTCGGGATTTCAACTGTTCAACTTTCTACATACAGCCTTGAAATCTGACCCATTTGTTCCTTATGGGCCCCCGAGTTCAGGTGAGGTGGAGGGGGGGAGGAGATTTGGCATTTCTAGGGCCCCTGATTATAGGGTGAGGTGTGGGAGGGACTGTGGTGTTTCTATGGGCCCCTGGTTATGGGGTGAGGTGGGGGAGGGGATGTAGCGTTTCTATGGGCCCCTGGTTACGGGGTGAGGCAAGGGAGGGACTGTGGTGTTTCTATCAGATCCCCAGGAGGACGACAGCTTATCAATGCACAAAGGTTCTTGGAGTTATGGTCATCTGAGGGCACTGGCTCTATCCAATGGATTTCAGCCAAGAAGCCATTGGCACCTAGTGAGCGAGCCCCAGTGCTCACAGGCACCTCGCCCCAATGTGCAGAGGGCCGGCCGGCCGCTAGTCATCCTTGGTGTAAACGCAAAGGCAAGGCATGAAGCAACTGGCAGGAGGCTGAAGGGAATCTGCCTCCACCGGTGCTGTTTTGGTTTGGTGTAGAGTCCTGCACCGGGCACCAACTGGCAGGAAGCGTCGCTGCTTAGAGAGTGATCGATGCTGCACACTTGGGAGAGAGCACACATCCATAGCCCAGTGGGGAGAAGGGTTCTGGGGGAGAGTGGCAAACTGCTCTTCCAGGAATCTAACTGGCTGCTCGCCCCAATGCTGCTTGTGTCCTCTGTTGCATTTCACTCCACTTGGAAACTAGGCGGGTCACCTTCCCTTTGGGGGCCAGATCCTCCGCAGGAGTCAGTGAACCTCCCCTGATCGACACCAGCTGAGGAGCTGGGCTTCTGCTTCTCACCCACTCCTTCAAGGCTGTTGGGTTTGTGTGATGGCTCCCTATTAGGGATCACGAGCAAGAACTGAACCCAGGACTTTCAGCGCTAACGCCAGGAGCCTCTGCCACTTGAGCTAAAGGAGCAGTTCCATTAACAGGTCGCAGTAGTAGGCTCTTATCCTTTTATATGGAGCACTCACTAGTGGGGAGGAGCAGAACCAATGGGCTGATTATATTTGTGCTTCCCAGCACTGCAGGTGAGAGGTTTAAATCCACAACTCGGTTCCCAGTGATATTTAACACCTCTCCCCCAGGCCCATTTCTATTCCTGTTTGGCTCTGGCAAGCCCACAGTTTCTATAAAGCATACACTTGGTTTGACAGCACCAGCCCCTCTTCAGCTCACAGACCCAGACCCTCAGTCGTGCATCTGCACCCCCCCACGTTAGAGAGAGGAGATGGTTTCCCAGCGCACTCGCTGATCCATTTCCTGCAGAGCTACCAAGGCAGAACAGCTTCATCTACTCGGAGCGCGGCAATTACAGCCACGGCAGGTTTCCGGAGGAACCGCCGCAGCTGCAGGAAAACGTCCCCCTGGGCAGCACAGGGAGCAGCGAAGCACCAGCCGCAGACGGGCACTGGCACCACCAGGTGGATTTTGTCGGCGGTGCGTATCGACGCGCAAAGCCCTGGAACTGGGTCACCAGCCTCAGGCCAAGAGGCAGCTGACCGACAGCCGGAGAATCAGAAGCGTCCCGCTCATGGGAGACGCAGGGGAAGGAGACAGGTAGAGCCTCTGTGTCAGGGCTCTGGACCCGTCAGGAGTCATGCAATGAACAAAAGAGGCAGCAGTGCAAAAAACCCCATGACTCGACCCCATACAGATGCCAGGGGCCAGCCCTAACCAGGGCATCAGCAGCACAGATTCATCCTCCTACGCGGGCACCACAGCGGGGGGCAACTGTGCTGCGAGGGAGTCTGTTACGTCATCGCAGAACGAGGATCAGCCAGGGGCGGGGCCCCAAATCCACACGAACCCAAAACCTGCTCGCACAAAAGCAAATGAGAAAAGATGGCGAATGGAAATCCAGTTTCTATTTTGCTTAAAGGGCTGTGAATAATCTCCACTGCCTTTCGGCCAACTCCACTCACCGCTGGGCCGGGCCGGGCCGGGGCTGGCATGGGAGACGCCAAGGAAGTGCATTGGTAAGCAGTATTTGGCAGAACAGGCCTTTGGCCAGTGAGAGAGATGCTCAAACAGGGTCGGTAACATGGTGTTCTCCTGCCATGGGACAAGGAGCTGATCAATCATAGAATCATAGATTCATAGATTCATAGATTATAGGACTGGAAGGGACCTCGAGAGGTCATCGAGTCCAGTCCCCTGCCCGCATGGCAGGACCAAATACTGCCTAGACCATCCCTAATAGACATTTATCTAACCTACTCTTAAATATCTCCAGAGACGGAGATTCCACAACCTCCCTAGGCAATTTGTTCCAGTGTTTAACCACCCTGACAGTTAGGAACTTTTTCCTAATGTCCAACCTAGACCTCCCTTGCTGCAGTTTAAACCCATTGTTTCTGGTT